>NC_034186.2:48031811-48169311 GCF_002021735.2 Oncorhynchus kisutch | reverse complement strand
AGTTGGTACATATACAGTTTAGTGGATGTGTTAGTGCATAGTATAGTGGTGGCATGAGCTTCTCACAGTGTTCTGTTGATGACAGAGAATTCACACGTTAGATAAATACATTACTTTTAGTTCAATTGGATATCTTTGTGAGAAAAGTGCCTTAAAGGGGCAATCTGCAGTTGCTACATCCATAAATTAATGATAATGTAACCATTGATTCTTGAAGAATATAACTTAGAAATGCCTCATGAGCTTAGTTCAATAGTGGTACCCCATCAGAACCCAAAACATAAGCTTGTTATTTTGATGTCATGGATGGTCACTCCTTGCATCCATAGCTCTGTCTAGGAATTTGAGAGTGGTTGCATTTCTTCAGCCTAAGCTTTCTACCGAAACAGTGGCAGGGAGACCTTCTATTGTTTCAACTGCAGATTGCCCCTTAAAAGCTGCACTCTGTCGTAGCATTACAAGTTAGATACAAAATCGTGTCTCAAAGCAAACGTCAAAAAACTGTCATTCGATTAACACCAATCAGGACCCATGACCCCCCCCACCCCCAAAACAAAGTTGCAGGCAGCAATGTAAAACAGCATTACAGTACTGCTCCTCTAAGTGAACAATCATGTCAGAAGAGTTTTCTGAGTTACATATACTGTACCAGAAAACCACCAGATACAGTATATCTGATAGAAGCTTTAATGTTTAATAGAAAATCTCATTGAATACCAGAGAGGCCAAAAATGTCAGAACTCATCTGAGGACCAATTAGCCAAGTTTACGAGAAACACCGACTGCTGCTTATTGTTAGCAGCCCTTTAGACACACACAAAAAAAGGTACGACTTAAATTAATAGGCCAACGTTTGAATAGAATTGCGCTGATTGTTATGCAAAACCTTCACCTTAAGAAGCAAATATGGCGGGTTTTGAAACGGAATGGACCGAAGGACACGGCCTATTCATTTATATGCATGCATAATACATAAATAAGCATTAAGTAGGAACACTACAGCATTAAGCTGTGTTTTTCGTATTATCCTTATTAGTCATTAAGTCGAAAAAAGGGAAAGGAAAAACGGATACATGCTTTTTTTTTTTAAGCACCTGAACCTCTCTTTCACCATTCCATTAATTGCCTGGACAATGGCGTAGAATCGGATGGAGATTTTTCAATTTCAGAAAATTGAGGAGCATGCATTCAGTCCTGTTCATGTCATACCGGCACTTAAATCCGACATGAAAAATAACTCAAGGTTACGTTCAATTGAAAGCCCCAGCCAATGAGCACTTCAGAAATCCATTTAGAGTTAGAGACGGATAGAACATCGAATTCAAATGGCCAAAGTCAAAGTCTAGTTTTCTACTCGTTTGCCTCACTCCTTTGTAAGAGACATGAAACTCTTCACATGTAGGCACCAATAATTAATCACACCAGGCCTCAGACAAGTGCGTGTGGACAATACCGGCCGTGGTGGGAATCTGACCTTTGCTTCGCCAATGGCGAGAAGAGTGCCGCGAGAAGAAAAAGATATGTAACGATGAAATAAGTGACAAATTGAAAACTGTGACATCTTAACATTCATGCTTTCAACAACTCATGTTGTTGAACTCCTTTTTATATCGAATCGACACTTTTCAACACACACTGCCCCAATAGATTTTTTTCCACACTAATTAAAAATCGAGGAGACTCTTGAAAATACATTGATTTAGTGCATCAAATATAGACATCAAACCATACCATTACAACATTAGAACAGAGCTGTAACTCTACTGAGGAGATTGATTAACCTAAACAGGTTAATCCTTACACTGATCATTTCAGATGCATTGTGTGTGGAAGGACATTGAGCCATCATAGCCATTTTAACTAAGAGCCCCTGTTTAGTTGGGAATTGTGCTTTTGTCAGGTGAAAATAGACTGTGCTGTGAAGACAACATTTGATAAATCAGCATGGGGATGCCACTCAAGGTCACATCTGCCAGCTTATTGGAGAGTGAAACACAGACACACACACAAACAAAAACACGAATGCACACACACAAAAACATGCAAACCCACAGACACAGACACATACACGTACACTAACACACACACACAGAGAAAAAGGGAAACAAATAGTCACACTGGACACACACATTATCACAGACACAAAAAAATAACATGACATGTCATATGAATGGAGGTAACCAGTTTCAGCACAGAAAAACTTGCTGATTGACTCACTGACACTAGAAACACGCATCTCCCTTTCCCATCCTATAGCGCGTACGTACACACACACATATCCCCCACACCATACCACCCACCCAGCCTACACACCCCCACACAAACACACTCACCTACCACCCCTCCCCCACACACACCCATACCCCCACATGTACTGTATGGTGGTGGGGGAAGTGAACTTTGAGGGAACCCAGTGCTGCAGCTCTGGCCTGAGCAGGCCTCTGTCTCCTGTGGCTCCCTGCAGCCTTGAATTGTGACCCACTGATGGAGGACTGAGGAAATAACACAGACCAGCAGGCAGGGGGGGGGGGGGGGGGGGGGGAGCAGGCTAAAACACACTGCACCTTAAATCAAACCCAATACACAGACCTAGATGTGGCAGATCAGTCTGTATGTTTGGCATGACAATGAACATGGCTACACGGCACAAACTGATCTGGGGCCAGGCTAACTACAACACATAACTGCTAGAGATTGTAGATAAACCACTCCCAACAGAGCCTGATCATAGATCTGTTTGTAGGGGAGAGTGGGGTAAGTTGTGCAAAAGGGTTAGTTGAACCACCAATTGTTTCTAGGAAACCATACACAAAAAGAACCATGTGACCAAATATTTTGGAAGAAGTGATCATTTAATACATATTTTAATAGGTTACATATAGCCTTCCATTTGTATGTATATTTTTGCTTATTTGATCTGGTCACTAACATAGGCCGACCAAGTTCTTGTTTCAAAAGTATCTCCACGCATCTCGAGTGTTGACCAATGACCAGTCATCAACATTGGCAGAGCGTCCAGATTATTGACCGGAAAGCGCTTGTTTAATTTTCTCCAATTGAGCCTGGCAAAAACAGAGTAGCCCACCTACGTTTATATTATCCATATAAAATACCGTTTAGTAATCTGTTACCGTCGCATCCCTGCCTGGTGATTTCATTAATCATTTTCATATTTCAGATATGCTTGGGTGGGTTACAATTGTTTACCTCGGTGGTGGATATTGGCTATATGTCTAAAGCTAGCTGTAACGTCGCACTACCTTTAATACTTACGGTATGAAGATGTAACATATTCTGGCAAATGAAATACAATATTTGTGAAGAAGAAAACGTCTATACAGACTGATCATGCTTTCCATCCGATCCTGCAACCTCAACCTCCGCTGCACACAGGTAGGCTACATGAACCTACTTACTCTGTACTCCAGAGACGTGATAATGTGACATGATATCCCTACTTGCTAATATGAATGACTTTCAGCTCAAAACGCAGTATATTTCTGTATCTTGCGTTTTGGATGTGCATCACGTTTATGGCTGTAATGACAGGCTACATTTGCGAACCGATTGTGCGCGTTCGCAAGGGCATGCACGTGCGCCGGGGTGTCACAAGCTTTGAACCACTCCTTTTTGGGGGTCCTGGTTCCAAAATTTGGGAACCACTGAGCTCGTGAACAGATTGATGATTTGATGTACATATTTGCTGTAGGATCTGGGGCAGCGCAAATGTCTAATTGTAGGGAGAGAGAGGATTACCATAAATAAATATGCAGCTCCAAAAAAAATTGTTAATCAGGAATATTAGCTGTTTACTTTGCATGCTCACCAGCAACGGGGCCTTAAGCAACAATTACTAGCATAGGCTTACTGGTCTTTTGGTATGTCAAAATTGCTTGAAATGTATTGTTTACTTATGAAGCTTGCATCCGGAATTTGTTGTAAAGATTAATTATTACATAATCAAAATGTGTTGTAGACATAATAATGAAAAGGACTGTCTGGTAGCCTCAATAAATAGACAAAGCTTTGAAGTTGAACAAGCCATTGCATGTATAGATTTTTTTTAACTTGACCTGAGATCTGATTTGAAAAAAAAAAGTGTGACTTGACTCGACTTGCTTTTAGAACGCACGACTTGGACTTGACCTGACCCATTCTACTTTGGACTCGACTTGAGACTCGGACCTTGTGACTTCTGCGAATTGGCACATCAAAACAACATCCCTGTCCCAGACAACTGGTCAAAAAATGGAAGGGTAAGTGATATTGAACAGAGATCTATATCTATTCAATACCTATATCATATCCCCATTCCATGAATTAAACATGAACCTACCAGCACCAACACCCACTGTCACAGGACACCATAAACTTACCCAGTCCTTGTGCTCAATTTACCCCATACCGGGGATAAGTTGCGCCAAGAGACATCTTTTTTTTGGACAAACTATGTTTTAAAAACTGTTATGTTTACATTAATTCTGATTATTTCCAGGGATACACCACACCCTGGAATATATGTAGAGATATTCGTTAGTAAGAATACTATATTTCCCTTGGCGTAGTGATGCTGAATGTAAGAAATGTTTCACAATACCCTATTCTCCCCTATGTTTAGAATGACACAGACCATAGGAGTCGGTTATAAGGCACAAACTGACCTGGGACCAGGTTTTCCTAACACAACCAAACGCAATACAGGAGAAACCTGGTTGAGAAACCACTCCCAACGTAGCCTGGTCCTAGATCTGTTTGTTATGTTTAGAATGAGAACAACCATAATAGTTAGCTATAGAGCACAAACTGATCTAGGACCAGGCTAACTCCAATGCAACCAAACTCCATAGACAGAAACCTGCTGGAGAAACCACTCCAACGTAGCCTTGTCCCAGCCCTTTTTGCATGACAATAAACAAGGAGTCGTCTATAAGGCCCAAACTGATCTGGAACCAGGCTTACTGCAGATTGAATGGGGACTGGCTTATGTTGAGCTGGAGAATTAACACAGAACAGGGGAGCAGAAGGGTTCACACCCCAAGTCAAACACCATACACATAATCCTGCTGTGAGAAACTAAAGCAACGCAACCACTCACACAAGTCAACTGGAGGGGTCTGGATTCCATCTACATGCAGTCAACTAAACCACCATTTTGAGGAGAAGTGACATTGTTGAGTCAGAAGTCAACAGGAGGGGTCTGGACTCCATCTACATGCTGTCAATTAAGCCGCCATTTTGGACAAAAGTGACATTGTTGAGCTCCAAATGTAAAGTCGTTGCTGTGGTCGCCTCTTGACAGGTATGTATTAAAAATTTGAATCTATTCTTAATGCACTTGCCTGTATAAATAAAGGTAAAACAAATGAACATTGTCTGGTCTGGTACTTTGAAGTGGGTTATTTTAAGCCACAACCACCACAGCACCTAAATATTGTTTGTCCTTGAGTCAGGAGAGAAGCGTGTTTGACACTTTGTGTGACAAACAAAAACGTGCACAACCTCCCAATCTGGGGGGAAGATGGGAATGGGAGGTATGCCTTGTGTGTGTGTATGTGTATGTGTCTGGGTGGGTGTGTTTGTGTGTGTGTGTGTACGTACGTACGTTTGATTCGTGCCTGCGTGTGTGCGAGGCACCGACCAACACAGAGACACCTTAAGGACAAAGACAAACTGCCACAACACAAACTCCAACAACAATATCTCTCCTTTCATTCCCTCGCTCCTTCGCTCTTCCTTCCTTTCTTCCCATGTCTCTCTCGCGACACAGAACAATGTTTGGCGGGCGCTCAGATCCAAACAGCTGTTCCTAACAGCAGCAGATAGGTAGTTGTAATGGGAAACATTGTTTATTTTGGCTGCTGCAAGGTCCCAAGAGGCCCCAAGAAAGAGCCACAGTAAGAGCCCCGGATTCAGGCCCCTGACGGCAGCCGTACACCATCAGAGGCCCAGGAAAACCACACACTTACACAGAGAAAGCACATCACAGGGCCTGTGGACTCATCACAGGGAACTGGCTGGGGGGGGCGGGGAATAGGGCTCTGCATCTGTTAGGGTCACGATGGATAGGAGAGGATAAAAGATGAGGGAAGAAAGGAGGGGAGGGGAAGAGAGGAAAGGGGAAAAGAAAGAGAAGAGGTGAGAAGAGAAGGAAGAGGGGAGAGGAGAGGTTGGTTGAGTGTGTCGGCAGGGAGCTGCTTCGCGACACCTTCAGTCAACGACAGCCTGTCAAGCTGTCGTTGACCTGTGGAGGATCAAGCACGCTACTCCTGACATAACAATGACACCGAGGGTGTGTGTGAAAGAGGGTGTGTGTCTCTGTGTCTGAAATACTGGGAATGTCCTCACACTACACTCACAAAATGTGATATAAGGGAGAGCAGAACACTGATTGAAACGCATACTGACAGATACCCTTCCATTGTGTCTTCAACACGGGATCGATACAAGATTGATGGCAAGAGCATGTTCTGCTAAAACACCTCCAATTGACTGCCATTCTACCCAGTCTCTCTGAGGACTGGCTATGATATTAGACACTGATTCTCCATTCCATTCTAGCCATCTTTCCAAGTCAAGTATGAATGTTAGCGCTGAACCAATGCGGTATAGAGCGGTGTAGAGGCTAGAGTAGGCCTGAGGCAGTACCACCGAGACTAGCAGGTAGATCAGATCAATATCACGTGCAACCAGAGACTGGCTCAGGGCCAGAGGGGCTCCCGAGCGAGAGAGAGAGAGAGAGAGAGAGAGAGAGAGAGTAGGGTGGGTGGGAGGTGAGAGTAGAGGGAGAGAGAGAGAGAGAGAGAGAGAGGGAGGTGGAGGGAGAGAGAAAGAGAGAAAAGGAGGCCATGTCCGTATACCCATCCTTGTATCCTAAATAGTAAGCTGTTTGAGCATGCGAAAAAATAAAGTTTAATAGTATGCAACATTTAAAAAATATACTGAACAAAAATATAAAAGCAATATGAAACCATTTAAAATATTTTACTGAGTTACAGTTTGTATAAGGAAATCAGTCAATTGAAATAAATGCATTATGCCTTAATCTATGGATTTTACATGACTGGGAATACAGATATGCATCTGTTGGTCACATATACTGTTAAAGAAATGGGCCTCACAATGGGCCTCAGGATCTCATCACAGTATCTCTGTGCATTCAAATTGCCATTGATAAAATGCAACTGTGTTTGACATCAGCAAACCGATCGCCCACACGACGCCATACACCTGGGTCTGCTGTTGTGAGGCCGGTTGGACATAGTGTCAAACAGCTCCTGCAGTCAGTATGCCAATTGTACACTCCCTCAAAACTTGAGACATCTATGGCATTGTGTTGTGTGACAAAACTGTACATTTTAGAGTGGACTTACTGTCCCCAGCACAAGGTGCACATGTGTAATGATCATGCTGTTTAATCAGCTTCTTGATATCACACCTGTCAGGTGGATGGATTATCTTGGCACAGGCGAAATGCTCACTATAACTGGGATCTAAACAAATTTGTGCACAAAATGTTAAGAGAAATACGCATTTTGTACATATGGAAAATTTCTGGGATCTTTGATTTCAGCTCATGATACATAGGCCCAACACTTGTTGTGTGTAACATGTTGCGTTTATATTTTTGTTCAGTACATATACTTTAAATGCTCTGATGTCATACTAATTTTGGCTTTGACAACAGCTGATCAATTACAGTTGAAGTCGGAAGTTTACATACACTTAGGTTGGAGTCATCAGTTTTTCAACCACTCCACACATATCTTGTTAACAAACTATAGTTTTGACAAGTTGGTTAGGACATCTACTTTGTGCATGACACAAGTAGTTTTTCCAAAAATTGTTTACAGACAGATTATTTCACTTATAATTCACTGTATCACAATTCCAGTGGGTCAAAAGTGTACATACACTAAGTTGACTATGCCTTTAAACAGCTTGGAAAATTCCAGAAAATTATGTTATGGCATTTGAAGCTTCTGATAGGCTAGTTGACATAATTTCAGTCAATTGGAGGTGTACCTGTGGATGTATTTCAAGGCATACCTTCAAACTCAGTGCCTCTTTGCTTGACCTCATGGGAAAATCAAAAGAAATCAGCCAAGACCTCAGAAAAAAATGGTAGACCTCCACAAGTCTGGTTCATCCTTGGGAGCAATTTCCAAACACCTGAAGGTACCACGTTCATCTGTACAAACAACAGTACGCAAGTATAAACACCATGGGACGTCATACCGTTCAGGATGGAGACGTGTTCTGTCCCCTAGAGATGAACGTACTCTGGTGTGAAAAGTGCAAAACAATCCCAGAACAACAGCAAAGGACCTTGTGAAGATGCTGGAGGAAACAGGTTCAAACGTATCTATATCCACAGTAAAAACGAGTCCTATATCGACATAACCTGAAAGGCCGCTCAGTCACGAAGAAGCCACTGCTCCAAAACTGCCATAAAAAAGCCATACTACGGTTTGCAACTGCACATGGGGACAAAGACCGTACTTCTTGAAGAAATGTCCTCTGGTCTGATGAAACAAAAATAGAACTGTTTGGCCATAATGACCATTGTTATGTTTGGAGGAAAAAGGGGGAGGCTTGCAAGCCGAAGAATGCCATCCCAAATGTGAAGCACGGGGGTGGAAGCATCATGTTGTGGGGGTGCTTTGCTGCAGGAGGGACTGGTGCATTTCAGAAAATAGATGGCATCATGAGAACGGAAAATTATGTGGATATATTGAAGCAACATCTCAAGGCATCAGTCAAAGCTTGGTTGCAAATAGGTCTTCCAAATGACCCCAAGCATACTTCCAAAGTTGTGGCAAAATGGCTTAAGGACAACAAAGTCAAGGTATTGGAGTGGCCATCACAAAGCCCTGAACTCATCCTATAGAAAATGTGTGGGCAGAACTGAAAAAGCGTATGCAAGCAAAGAGGCCTAAAAACCTGACTCAGTTACACCAGCTCTGTCAGGAGGAATGGGCCAAAATTCACCCAACTTATTGTGGGAAGCTTGTGGAAGGTTACCCAAAATGTTTGACCCAAGTTAAACAATTTAAAGGCAATGCTAACAAATACTAATTGAGTGTATGAAAACTTCTGACCCACTGGGAATGTGATGAAATAAATAAAAGCTGAAATAAATCATTCTCTCTACTATTATTCTGACATTTCACATTCTTAAAATAAAGTGGTGATCCTAACTGACCTAAGACAGGGAATTTTTACTAGGATTGAATGTCAGGAATTGTGAAAAACTGAGTTTAAATGTATTTGGCTAAGGTGTATGTAAACTTCCGACTTCAACTGTAGAAATCAACGAATAGCAGGAAACAATGCCATCGCACATTTTTTAAATAATTTTTTACATTTGACCTTTATTTAACTAGGCAAGTCAGTTAAGAACAAATTCTTATTTTCAATGATGGCCTAGGAACAGTGGGTTAACTGCCTGTTCAGGGACAGAACGACAGATTTGTATCTTGTCAGCTCGGGGGTTTGAACTTGCAACCTTCCGGTTCCTAGACCAACGCTCTAACCACTAGGCTACCCTGCCGCCCATGGCGCATTCTCAGTGTGCTTTTTTAAATTTTATAGTATGTGAATTTTCAGCTCATCTCGGCTCGTCATCTAGTAGATTTCGATGCACACTTTTCCACAATGCATTGGAAGAGGTGGGCTGAGAGTTATATGCCCTTAGTTCTCTTCAAGATGCCAAACAACAAAACTAGGCTACTTAATTGGGAAGATGCCAAATAGCGAAGCTGCTGTGGTGTTCAAATATAGGCTAACTAGTTTTTGTTCTCCTTAAAATGAATATTGTATAGATTTTTTATTTTTTAAAGTGGATTTCTGTTTTCTCATTGAAAAGCGTTTCTTGTTCGTTTGGCATTTGTCAGAGTTTTTAAACTAAATACTAAATACCATCTTTCTATTTCTGAATGTCTGCACCAGGGACTGTGGGATGTATGTGGCTACTCTATTGATGTCAAGTTAATCAGGCATCTTGGACATATGTTCGATTTTAGGCTAGGTTACAAATGTAATTATTTCATTTATGGATCAAACCTTAGCAGTCATTCTGACCTTGTTCCCAATTATCAGGGCATTCGTTTATTATGTTGCTGTGATGCACCCGACCGTCGACATTTTTCCTGCGCAATAGTTCTTTGATTTTAACATCTGAAACGTTTTTATGTGTGCACTAGGCACAAAAGAATGAAGGTTTGTCTGTAACTCTCTCTGTCCACATAAACACACACTCATGTTTGGGCCCACACATACGCACGCACGTGGTGACACGCACGCACGCATACACATGCACACACCTGCAGGCTGTCATTAGTGCTCCCTGCTTTCTCTCCATCTTTTCTTACTGTGTTAATATTATGAAATCCTGAGTGCCAGTTCATGATTGAGCGAGAGCAGCAAAGTCTCAGGTGATTGGCTGCTATAGACAGACATGCCTCTGAATCTTCCTGTATTATTCAGAGGGAGTATCACAATCATAGCTAACAGAAGGGAAGAATGAAACCTTCCATTCATAGAGTAAAAAAGCTCCATAACACATCAAGTGCTTCCTCTACATTACCAAGATCAGAATTTTCCCTCAGTCTAACCCAAGAAGCCAAGCCAGACACCAGTAACACAGTGGCTGATATAAATGTCCATTTGAATTGGTAAAGTCATAAATAATAAATATAGCAGGGGAACATCTTCTCTGAGGTTGGGAGTGGCGAGCTACTTTCTACGCACGCACGCACACGCTCCAACCCAGCAGTGTTGTACTGTGCGGAAACAGGAGCTTTTAAATTAAACATTCACAGCAGTCACCTCTTTTAGGGAAATCAGCAGGAATAAAACAAACAACCTTTTACAGTACAATAGCTTATGCATGCAATTGAGACATTTTGGTGTTTCGCTGACAATCCCAGCCTGGTCTGGTACAATATGGTAAACCAGAAAATAAACATTATGTGAGTTTCCTTCAATGTCTTTGTTTTGGGACAGAGGGCGTCTTTGTGTGTACTTGTGATGATTACATGTATGCAAGACGTGCTGACCTTAAGGTTAGGTCAGAAGGGACTGGAAGAAACTATCTCTCTCTCCTGACACACACATAAACAGGAAAATGCCCACGGGAAGGAAGTCATATTTTTGACGGCTGGGTGTTTGTTGGGACGGCAACAATGTATAGACCGATGCTACGAAGAGAGAGCTGTGTTTGTCAATGTGTGTGAGTTGACAACTTGCTCGGTTGTACTCAAATACGCTTTCATGACATTTATTAATAAATGGAGTTTCCATTGGGAAAACAATGTGCAATACAATGTCTGATATGATAAACACTTACAATATACTACAAAGGTGAATGGTCGGTTGTCATGATGTCAGGCATTGTGTCTGGCACTTGATCTTCCGTTTCTCTAGCTCTGTTTGAAATGGCAACGTTGTTCCTGCTCAAGTCACCGATAAGGACTTAGGCAAACTTGTCTCTTTCACTGTTGCCTTTTCCTCAGATAAAGATCAAAGGCAGGTCAGTGAGCACAAGACGTTGAAAGACGTCTCAGGAGGGCGACGCTTTTTCTCATAGAGCCAAATTTTACATACTCAATTAGTATGTGGTAACATTGCTTTAAATTGTTTAACTTGGGTTTTTACTGTTCCATCAGACCAGAGGACATTTCTTCAAGAAGTACGATCTTTGTCCCCATGTGCAGTTGCAAACTGTGGTCTGGCTTTTTTATGGTTTTGGAGCAGTGGCTTCTTCCTTGCTGAGCGGCCTTTCAGTTTATATTGATATAAGATGCGTTTTACTGTGGATATTCTCACGGTTGTTCAAAGGTAAGGACCAAGGTGCAGCGTAGTGAGCATACATTTTCATTAATTTAATCAAAATGACACCAAACCGTGTTTTGGTGGTTAAGAACCGCGTGCACCTGGTCACCCAAAATGGACCTCGTGCACCTGGTCACCCAAAATGGACCTCGTGCACCTGGTCACCCAAAATGGACCTCGTGCACCTGGTCCCACACATTAGACTCTGTAAATTACTATTGCAGATTTTTTATGGAATATGTACATAGGCGTACATAGGCCCATTATCAGCAACCAGCTGAAATATACTATACACTACTTTACAGACACTACTAAACACTACAAAAGCAAACCGTGAAGCTCAAAAGCAAAGTGCTCAAACAGAGTCAACTTCCCACAAACACAGGTGAGAAAAAGGGTACCTAAGTATGGTTCCCAATCAGAGACAACGATAGACAGCTGTCTCTGATTGAGAACCATACCCGGCCAAACACAAAGAAATAGAAAACATAGAACACAAAACATAGAATACCCACTCCAACTCACGCCCTGACCAAACCAAAATAGAGACATAAAAAGGATCTCTAAGGCATGACAGTACCCCCCCCCCCCCCCCCCCAAAGGTGCGGACTCTGGCAGCAAAACCTAAACCTATAGGGGAGGGTCTGGGTGGGCATTTATCCGCGGTGACGGCTCTGGTGCGGGACGTGGACGCCGCTCCACCTCAGGCTTGGCGCCACTTGGGGCCTCCACTTGGCGCCTCTAGAGCGGGGACCCTCGCCGCCGACCCAGGACGGGGGACCCTCGTAGCGGGCCCCGGGCTTGAGGGCGGCTCTGGGAGCTCCGGGCTGGAGGGCGACTCTGGGAGCCCCCCGGACTGGAGGGCGACTCTGGGAGCTCCGGGCTGGAGGGCGAATCTGGCAGCCCCCCGGACTGGAGGGCGACTCTGGCAGCTCCGGACTGGAGGGCGACTCTGGCAGCTCCGGACTGGAGGGCGACTCTGGCAGCTCCGGACTGGAGGGCGACTCTGGCAGCTCCGGACTGGAGGGCGACTCTGGCAGCTCCGGACTGGAGCTGTTAACAAGAAATTTGTGGAGTGGTTGAAAAACGAGTTAATGACTCCAACCCAACTGTATTTAATTCATATGAATTCGGAGGGCAGAAATGATTAAATATTAAAGCATTAGACCTCTCACTAAAGACGTCAGTCATACAAAAATTATACTTAAACCCAAACTGTTTCTTTAGCAGATTACTAAAAATGTCTCATCTCCTGTTCAAGAATGGCCTTCCCTTTAATCAGATTACAACCTCTCCCTTTGGTTATTTGAAAATTAAATAATCTCCAAAATATTGCTGTTTTTTAAACAAGCCATTGAAAGTTGGTTGCAATTTCAGTTTAATCCACCAGAAAAAAACATAACAAATAATACAACAAATATTGTGTTTAAACTCAAATATACTAATTGATTAAAAAAAAACATACACTACTGTTCAACATTTTGGGGTCACTTAGACATTTCCTTGCTTTTTAAAGAAAAGCACATGTTTTGCCCTTTAAAATAACATCAAATTGATCAGAAATACAGTGTAGACATTGTTCATGTTGTAAATTACTATTGCAGATTTTTTATGGAATATGTACATAGGCGTACATAGGCCCATTATCAGCAACCATCAACCATCACTTCTGTGTTCCAATGGCACGTTGTGTTAGCTAATCCAAGTTTATAATTTGAAAAGGATAATTGGTCATTAGAAAACCCTTTTGCAATTATGTTAGCACAGCTGAAAACTGTTGTCCTGATTAAAGAAGCAATACAACTGGCCTTCTTTAGACTAGTTGAGTATCTGGAACATCCACATATGTAGGTTCGATTACAGGCTCAAAATGGCCAGAAACAAATAACTTTCTTCTGAAACTTGGCATTCTATTCTTGTTCTGAGAAATGAAGGCTATACCATGCGAGAAATTGCCAAGTAACTGAAGATCTCGTACAACGCTGTGTACTACTCCCTTTACAGAACAGCGCAAACTGGTCTAACCAGAATAGAAAGAGGAGTGGGAGGCCCCGGTGCACAACTGAGCAAGAGGACAAGTACATTAGAGTGTCTAGTTTGAGAAACAGACGCCTCACAAGTGCTCAACTGGCAGCTTCATTAAATAGTACCCGCAAAACACCAGTCTCAACGTCAACAGTGAAGAGGCGATTCCGGAATGATGGCCTTCTAAGCAGAGTTCCTCTGTCCAGTGTCTGTGATATTTTGCCCATTTTAGGCTTATATTTGTATTTGCCAGTCTGAGATATGGCTTTTTCTTTGCTACTCTGCCTAGAAGGCTAGCAACTTGGATTAGCTAACACAACGTGCCATTGGAACACAGGAGTGATGGTTGCTGATATTTTTTTCAAAAACAAGGACATTTCTAAGTGACCCCAATCTTTTGAACGGTAGAGTATATATTTAAATGTTTAAAAAACGTATAATCTTGGTAAATTACATCATAACTAGGACCAGTGGAGTTATGTCGGACATTCAGCTAACAAAAATATATGGAAATGCCTGCTCTACCCAAAATACAACAGCAGCATTACCGCAAAAATGGAAGAGACAAGTGGAAGCGGGGAAAGCAAAGAACTTGTCTGCCAGCCCTGCATTAAAGACCAACATTTGATGAAGAAAATTGTGACAAAGCAAAAACAAGTGTGTTGAATTTTTTGCAAATGTATAACATTTTTTAAACATAAATATCTTATTTACATTTCGAGAAACATGTGTTTTGCTTTGTCATTATGGGGTATTGTGTATATTGATGAGGAATTACATTTATTTTAAAATAAGCTTGTCTGAATACTTTCTGAATTCACTGTATTTTCCTTCTTTATTACCCTACCACTCCTCCCCTAATTGGAGTAAACTAATAGACAACAATACTTAGGCTTGCACTTCCAGCTTATACATACTACATACATTTCACGGGAATTATGTTTTGCATGATCTTGTTTTTAGTCCCAGCCTTCAGCTCCCCTTAACCCCTCCCATCTATCTCTGAAGACCATCCAGTTTTGATTTCTAGCTGCCGTATATTTTTCTACTATGCTGTGATGTTTCAAAAAAGTTCTGATGCTTTCTATTCTCATAGTTTCCACAAATTGTAAATTAAAGATACACACGTTTGCTATGGTATTATTATATTATTGATCGATTGACTATGACTTTTCAAAACACCCAGCAGTTCTTACTCTTCGCAGCAAAATCTGCAGAGCTGGGATATGGGGGATACCCCATATATATAACATTCTATTGGTTGCAAGAATTTTGTATAATAATTTAAATTGAAAAACTGATTTCCCTTTTGTATATCAGTTCATAAACCATGTGACATGGAATTGGTGTGGAAAATCTCAACTATTTTGCGACCTGCGTGGCTCAGCTGTTAATTTTTCTGTCCTTAAATTAAACTGGTCTACTTTATGTATCACAGTATTCAGACCCTTTACTCAATACTTTGCTGAAGCACCTGTGGCAGTGATTACAGCCTCAAGTCTTTTTGGATGACGCTACAAGCTTGGCACACCTGTATTTGGGGAGTTTCTCCCATTCTTCTCTGCAGATCCTCTCAAGCTCTGTCAGGTGGATGGGGAGCGTCACAGCTATTTTTAGGTCTCTCCAGAGATGTCAGATCGAGTTCAAGTCTGGGCTCTGGCTTGGCCACTCAAGGACATTCAGAGACTTGTTCCGAAGCCACTCCTGCATTGTCTTGACTGTGTGTTTAGTGTCGTTGTCCTGTTGGAAAGTGAACCTTCGCCCCAATCTGAGGTCTTGAGAAATCTGGAGCAGGTTTTCATCAAGGAAATCTCTGTACTTTTGCTCTGTTTCTCTTACAAATCAAATTGTATAGGTCACATACACATACTTAACAGATGTTATTGCGGGTGTAGCAAAATGCGTGTGTTCCTAGCTCCAACAGTGCAGTAGTATCTAACAAGTCCTCAGTCTTGACTAGTCTCCCAGTCCCTGCCACTGAAAAACATCCCCACAGCAGGATGCTTCCTCCACCATGCTTCACCATAGGGATGGTGCCAGGTTTCCTCCAGATGTGACGCTTGGCATTCAGGTCAAACAGTTAATAATTGGTTTCATCAGACCACAGAATCTTGTTTCTCATGGTCTGTCCTTTTGTTAAACTCCAAGCGGGCTGTCATTTGCCTTTTGCTGAGGAGTGGCCACTCTACCAAAAAGGCCTGATTGGTGGAGTGCTGCAAAGATGGTTGCCCTTCTGCAATGTTCTCCAATCTCCACTGAGGAACTCTGGAGCTCTGTCAGGGTCACCATCGGGTTCTTGGTCACCTCCCTGACCAAGGCCCTTCTCTCCTGATTGCTCAGTTTGGCCGGGAGGCCAGCTCTAGGAAGACTCTTGGCTGTTCCAAACTTCTTCCATTTAAGAATGATGGAGGCGACTGTGTTCTTGGGGACTTCAATGCTGCAGAAATGTTTTGGTACCCTTTCCCAGACACACCAACTCATTCAAGGGTTTTTCTTTATTTGTACTATTTTCTACATGGCAGAATAATAGTGAAGACACCCAAAACTATGAAATAACACGTATGGGAATCAAAAAAGTGTTAAACAAACAAAAATATATTTGATATTCTTCAAAGTAGCCACCCCTTGCATTGATGACAGCTTTGCAAAGGCTTGGCATTCTCTCAACCAGCATCATGAGGTAGTCACCTGGAATGCAATTCAATTAACAGGTGTGCCTTGTTAAAATTTCATTTGTGGAAATTCTTTCCTTCTTGCGTTTGAGCCAATCAGTTGTGTTGTGACAAGGTAGGGGTGGTATATATTTGGTAAAATACTAAGTCCATATTATGGGAAGAACAGCTCAAATAAGCAGCAAAGAGAAATGACAGTCCATCATTACTATAAGACATGAAGGTCAGTCAATTCGGACATTTCAAGAACTTTAAAAGTTTCTTCAAGTGCAGCCGCAAAATCCATCAAGCGCTATGATGAAACTGGCTCTCATGAGGACCAATGGACATTAGAACGGTGGAAATCTGTCCTTGGGTCTGATGAGTCCAAGTTTGAGATTTTTGGTTCCAACCACCGTGTCTTTGTGAGGTGCAGAGTAGGTGAATGGATGGTCCGCGCATGTGTAGTTCCCACCATGAAGCATGGAGAAGGAAGTGTGATGGTGCTTTGCTGGTGACACCGTCTGTGATTTATTTAAAATTCAAGGCACACTTAACCAGCATGGCTACCACAGGATTCTGCAGCGATACGCCATCCCATCTGGTTTGCACTTAGTGGGACTATCATTTGTTTTTCAATAGGACAATGACCCAAAACACACATCCAGGCTGTGTAAGGGCTACTTGATCAAGGAGTGATGGAGTGCTGCATCAGATGACCTGGCCTCCACAATCACCCGACCTCAACCCAATTGAGATGGTTTGGGATGAGTTGGACTGAGTAGAGTGAAGGAAATGAAGCCAACAAGTGCTCAGCATATGTGGGAACACCTTCAAGTATGTTGGAAAAGCATTCCTAATGAAGCTGGTTGAGAGAATGCCAAGAGTGTGCAAAGCTGTCATCAAGGCAAAGGGTGGCTACTTTTGGTTACTACATGATTCCATATATGTGGCTACTTGGAAGAATTTAAAATCGAAAATATATTTTGATTTGTTTAAAAACGTTTTTGGTTACTACATGATTCCATATGTGTTATTTCATAGTTTTCATGTCTTCACTATTATTCTACAATGTAGAAAATAGTAAAAAAATAAAGAAAAACCCTTGAATGAGTAGGTGTGTCCAAACTTTTGACTGGTACTGTATATATATTTACCAAAAAATATATGGGGTATTGGAAATAATGCACACATAATGATGGACGCTGCAATATTAAAGCTGATTTACTCCTACAAATATATATATATAAAATGTTTAAATTCTCCTAGTTGTTTCGCACTGTTTTAATCTTACCCCTCTGGGGCCTCATGCTACTTCCTTAGTTCTCAGAGGAGATGCGCCTTTAATCTGTGATAATTCAGAACAATCATTATCTGGTAGGCCGTCATTGTAAATAACAATTTTTTCATAACTGACTTGCCTAGTTAAATAGACTGCTGCGCCACTCGGTAGGCCAAATCTTTTTCTTTTCTTACGAAGTTACACTCTCAAAAGGCACTGAATTGGTGGAACGGCCTCCCTGTCAAATAAATTTAACAAAATAAATTAAATGAATACACTTAATATGTAATACAAATCTTCTTTATGAGAGAAATATAAGGCATATTATCAAACTCAAATTATGTTTTGAAACTGCCTCACAACCTTGACGGTAGTGAAGATAGATAGTAATTGTTTGGGTGGTAGAAAGACTAAGATAAATAAAGCCGACTTTTCACCCTATTTTGGTCGGGTCTCTTATTGGTGCTAAGAATACACTCATTATCCCTCTCCTTACAACTGTAACTGAGGTGGTTCAGTGAACCAGGCTCGCATGAAGAGAGACCTTGTCTGAGACCTGAGAGACCTGAAAGAGCAACCCCAGCTAACACCATAAATTGGTTTAACACAGTGTTTAGTCAACCTGTAGTACAGTTACTTTGGAGTATGCAAGCTAACGCAAGGGGGAACATATATTGTTGACTAACTGTAGCTCTTTTGATACTTCACAAAGAGTGAAACAGACTAAATTATTATGATGGGAGATTATAATACAGATTTAAATACCTCAATGGACCGTAAAGGAGATCACACTACAAACTATCACCCTCATGCAATTAAAACTTCTTATGGCTGAAATCCCGCTAACGGGATCGATATGACAACAGCCAGTGAAAGTGAGGGCGCCAAATTCAAACAGAAATCTCATAATTAAAATTCCTCAAACATACAAGTATTTTATAAAATTTTAAAGATACACTTCTTGTTAATCCCACCAGTGTCCGATTTCAAATAGGCTTTACGGCGAAAGCACCACAAACGATTATGTTAGGTGAGTGCTTATTCACAGAAAGACACAGCCATTTTTCCAGACAAAGAGAGGAGTCACAAAAAGCAGAAATAGAGATAAATGAATCACTAACCTTTGATGATCTTCATCAGATGACACTCATAGGACTTCATGTTACACAATACATGTATGTTTTGTTCGATAAAGTTCATATTTATATAAAACAATCTCAGTGTACATTGGCGCGTTATGTTCAGTAGTTCCAAAACATCCTGTGATTTTGCAGAGAGCCACATGAATTTACAGAAATACTCATCATAAATGTTGATGAAAATACAAGTGTTATACATGGAACTTTAAATAAACTTCTCCTTAATGCAACCGCTGTGTCAGATTTACCGAAAAAGCAAACCATGCTATAATCTGAGTATGGCGCTCAGAGACCAAAACAAGCCAAACAGATATCCGCCATGTTGTGTAGTCAACAGAAGTCAGAAATAGCATTATAAATATTCACATACGTTTGATGATCTTCATCAGAATTCACTCCCAGGAATCCCAGTTCCACAATAAATGTTTGATTTGTTCGATAAAGTTAATTATTTATGTCCAAATACCTCCTTTTGGTAGCGCGTTTGGTAAACAAATCCAGCAGAAAGTACGGACGAAAAGTCAAAAAAGTTATATTACAGGTCGTAGAAACATGTCAAACGAAGTATAGAATCAATCTTTAGGATGTTTTTAACATAAATATTCAATAATGTTCCAACCCGGAGAATTCCTTTGTCTGTAGAAATGCAATGGAACAGAGTTAACTATCACGTGAGTGCGCGAGACTGAGCTCGTGGCTCTCTGGCAGACCTCTGACTCTTTCCCCTCTCATTCGCCCCCACCTCACAGTAGAAGCCTCAAACAAGGTTCTAAAGACTGTTGACATCTAGTGGAAGCCTTAGGATATGACCAATATCCCACTGTATCTTCGATAGGCAATTAGTTGAAAACCTACAAACCTCAGATTTCCCACTTCCTGGTTGGATTTTTTCTCAGGTTTTTGCCTGCCATATGAGTTCTGTTATACTCACAGACATCATTCAAACAGTTTTAGAAACGTCAGAGTGTTGTCTATCCAAATCTACTAATAATATGCATATCTTAGCTTCTGGGACTGAGTAGCAGGCAGTTTACTCTGGGCACCTTATTCATCCAAGCTACTCAATACTGCCCCCAGCCATAAGAAGTTAAGGAAATTACGAATATTATGGATATAATGGAACTATTGGATGTACGGAGGTTTATATATCCTGACCTAGTGAGAAATACATGACGGAGGCTCACTCGAGCTAGTCAATTTGACTACTTGTTGTTTTTGCTGGTACCAAAAGTTTAAAGAGTGTTGATAGGGGACAGAATGCGGTCGGACCATCAAATAATTGGTTTACACATTACAGAATTTCCACAAGGACTAGGATATTGGACATTTAATCTCAAAGCCTACTGGATACCAACTTGTTCTAACCAAGACAGAAGAATGTACAACTTTTTCCTACATAACATAGGTACAGCAAATCCCCTTATTGTATGGGACACTTTTAAATGTGCCTTTAGAGGACATACAATTCAATATTAATCTTTAAAACAAAAACAATTTAGGTCAAAAAGGAAATAGAGGAACTAACAGTACAGACAGATAGCAATAAAAACTAACAGAAACAGAGGAACTTATTAAAGAAAGATCAAGTGTAATATATTATAAAAATAAAGCGAACTGGATGGAATAAGGGAAAAAAATTCACCAAATATTTTTTTTTATCTTCAACATAGAAATGCTACCAAAAATTATTTACAGAAACTTGTTAGAAATGACGGTCATTCATGATTCACCAAACGATATTATGAAAGGAGAAGCTAAGTACCTTGACCATTTGTTTTCATTTCAGTCTCATTCGTTTCCACTAACAGAGGTTAATTGTAAGGATTTTTTTCTATTAATAGTGTAAAATTAACAGCTATACAGAAATACTCATGTGAAGGCCTAAATACAGAGGAGGAACTTCTAAATGCAATTAATGCCTTCAAATCTGGGAGAACTCCAGGGATGTATAGCATACCAGTTGAGGTTCATCAATTATTTTTCGATGTTTGTCAAAGTTCCGTTAATAACGACTTCAATAAAAATGGTAAACTATCAGATACTGAGCAAGGTCTGATTTCACTATTACTGAAACAGGACCAAGATGGTAAATATAAAGATCCAGTCCACCTAAAAAACTGGAGACTCCTTACACTTCAGTGAAGTGATGCCAAAATTCTAACAAAATGCACAGCGCATAGAATTGAAAAGGTATTGTTGGATATTATTCATCCTAATCAGACAGTTATTTTATTATTATTTTTTGACATGGATGATACATTGGAGATAATAATACAATAGAAGATTATGAAAAATAGGTGAAACTAGGCCTGGTATTCATAGCTGACTTTAAAAACGCCTTTGATAAAGTACGACTGGAATTTATATACAAATGCGTGGACTATTTTAATTTTGGAGAATCTCTTATACAATGAGTTAAAAGTTATGTATAGTAAATAATGTCTACTTCTCAGAAAGTATTAAATTGTCACCAGGAGTAAAACAAGGTTGTCCACTATCGGCATATGCATTTATTATGACCATGTTAGCTATTAAACTCAGATCCAAAAATAATATCAAGGGGCTAGAAATCCAGGGCTTAAAAACAAAGGTGTCATTGTACGCTGACTATTGTTTTCTTATAAATCCACTATTTGGATCCCTGCACAGCTTCATAGAGGATCTAGATCATTATCCTAACCTCTCTGGATTAAAACCAAATTATGTGTGCACCATATTTTTTTATTGGATCCCCCCCACAAAATACAACTTAAAAAAAGAAAAAGAAAAAAACTGGTTCTCTAGCAGAATAGTAAGAATGCCATGTTCAAGAATGGTCTTTTTCCTATCATTCAGATCACCTCTGACTTTCAGTTATTTGAAAATGAAACAATCTCCAAAATATCAATTTTTTAACAAGCAATAGAAAGCTGATTGCAATTTGAGTTTAATCCACGAGAAAAGCCTAAACAAATATTATGGTTCAAGTCAAATATAGTAATTGATTAAAAAAATACTTTTTTTAAATTAATTTTTTTAAACAGTATAATCTTTGTAAATGATATCATAAATAGGATGATGGAGTTTTGTCAAACATGCAACTGATTGCAGCATTACCCCAAAAATGGAGGAAAGGTAAGGAACTTGTCTGTTGGCCCTGCATTAAAGACCAAAATTGGATAAAGAAAATTGTGATGCATACAAAAAGTATACTAGTTTAATTTAAGGACGAAGAAATTTACAGCTGAGCCACACAGGTCGCAAAATAGTTGGGAGGATATTTTTGATGTACCGATTCCATGTCACATGGTTTATGAACTGATATACAAAACGACGTCGGATTAAAAACTTCTAAGTCTTTCAATTTAAATTATTATACAAAATTCTTGCAACCAATAGAATGTTATATATATGGGGAATACAACCATCCCAGCTCTGCAGATGTTACTGCGAAGAGACAGAATCATTAGATCTTGTTTTGGTAACTTGTTTTTGTTCGCAAGTTCAAGAATGGCTGAACAATTGCAATAATTACTTGGAGCTAACTCTGTAAATAGCACTGCTGGGTGTTTTGAAAAGTCATAGTCAATCGATCAACAATATAATAATATCTTAGCAAACATGTTGATGTAGAAACTATGTAGAAACTATGAGAATAGAAATATAGAACTTTTTTGAAACATCACAGCAGAGTTAAAAAATATACGGCAACTAGAAATCAAAACTGGATGGTCTTCAGAGATAGATGGGAGGGGTTAAGGGGAGCTGAAGGCTGGGACTAAAAACAAGATCATGCAAAATATAATTCCCGTGAAATGTATGTAGTATGTATAAACTGGAAGTATTGTTGTCTATTAGTTTACTCCAATTAGTGGAGGGGTGGTAGGGTAATAAAGAAGGAAATTACAGTAAATTCAGAACGTATTCAGACAGCCTTATTCTAAAATGGATTAAATTCCTCATCAATCTACACACAATACCCCATAATGACAAAGCAAAAACCTGTTTTTCAAGATGTAAATAAGGTATAATTTCCAAAAACCTGTTTCACTGTCATTATTGGGTATTATGTGTAGATTGAGGGGCAAAAAATATTTGATAAATTTTAGAATAAGGCTGTAACGCAACAAAATGTGGAAAAAGTCCAGGCGTCTGAATACTTTCCGAAAGCAGTGTATATGGAAAAATATATATATTTAACATTCTATATATATATTTACAAAAAAATATATGGAGAAAATATATGGAGAATTGGAAATGATGCAGACAATAACACTGATAGAAGCCACAATCTATTTGCAATATTGAAGCTGATCTACCCCCCCCCCCCTCAAAAAAGAAAGAGTAAGACAGCACACACATCGATCCCCAGCCCAGCAAGAGGATGCTCGGTGGTAAACCTGCTTAAGGGGTCAGTCGCAGGGCCCTAAAGGAAGTGATTTAATGTCCAAAAAGATGTCAGCTTGTTTTTCTTTTCGGTCTTTCCTGTTGTGTTCTGATATCCACTTCCTCTCAAGCAGGGGTGGACACGGGTGTCATCCTCTGTCCCCCCCCGCCCGGAAATGTCACCTCAGTGGACATATCACTAGTGTGTGTTAGTGTGTACATAAGAGAGACGGGGGGAGGGATGTTGTTGTTGTCTGTGTATGTGCCAGAGAGAGAGAGAGAGAGAGGAGAGGGGCTGTAAAGGGTATGTGTATGTGTGTGAGAAAGAGAGAACTGTGTGTGTCAGAAAGAGAGAGAATATAATGCTACAGTACTTTCAGAAACTATTCACACCCCTTTACTTTTCCACATTTTGTTGTGTTACAAAGTGGGATTAAAATGGATTTAATTGACATTTTTTATATTGTTTGTACTTTGCAAGGTAATATATCTTGATTAGATAAGTATTCAACACCCTGAGTCAACATGTTAGAATCACCCTTGGCAGTGATTACAGCTGTGAGTCTTTCTGGGTAAGTCTAAGAACTTTGCACACCTGGATTGTTCAATATTTTCACATGATTATTTTTAAAACTCTTCAAGCTCTGTCAAGTTAGTTGTTAAAAATTATGCTAAACACTATTATTGCATACAATAGTCCATGCAATTTATTATGTGACTGGTTAAGCAAATTTTCACTCCTCAATTTATTTAAGCTTGTCATGACAAAGTTTAATTCTTACCAACTGAAGATATTTCAGCTTTTCATTGTTTATTAATTTGTACATAAATCAAATAAAAACATAATTCCAATTTGACATTATGGGGTATTGTGTGTAGGCCAATGACAAAAAACGATCTCAATTTAATCCATTTTAAATTCAGGCTGTAACACAACATCATCTTGAAAAAGTCAAGAGGTGTGAATACTTTCTGAAGGCACTGTGACCCTCTCTACCTTGTGGACACTACGTGATAATTGTTGTGGTGACCCCGGGATGATCCTTTCCTGTCTGTCATACTATCTGCCTGGCCAACACCCATTCACTGAAGCCTTGCAGGCTCCAGGACATGTTACTCACTAGAGTGCCACACCCAAATCCAAAAAGCAAACACTGCTCATTCACAGAAAAGGTAGAGGTAACTCTTTCAGCTTTTTAATTTGCAATAAAACATCTGAATCCAACTGTAGTGACGCAATAAAACATATCAAAAAATCTCCATTCCTATTAGGCAACTGCAAGGAAACGGGACGTAGGTCTCTCAATTATAAGTGTTTGTGTCTGTGCGAGCGTGCATATATGTATACGATATGTACTTGAGTTTGTGTGTGTGCATAAGTATCACTGAGCCCCAGGTTTCTCAGATGTTGGATGACATGACCGTCTCGCACCGGAATGCTCTTCCACTCTTCCTCTCCTGCTGAGGGATATGTAGGACACAGAGAGAGAGAGAGAGAGAGAGAGAGAGAGAGAGAGAGAGAGAGACACACACACACACACACACACAGAGGAAATAACATCAGCGGCGGTGTCTAATGCGGATATGAGGCGTGGTGATGGCACATTAACGACAGGACCCCTGACAGCAGCACACATCGCCAGAACAAAAGACACGACACTTTTAATTCAATGACAATTGTTGGAGTTAAACAATGGCCCCCGCTACAGAGGTTTAATTAAGGGTGAGAAAGATGAGTCTGTCTGCACTTCACCTCAACGGCTTTCTGTTTTTGGTTGTTGTCCCTACGGCTAAATATTTTGGTATCGAAAATAACCTTATAGTGGCGTATCTACAATAGACAGGGCCTGACAGAGACCAGACAATGGTTGGAATGTTCCAGCCATGCCCACCTATCAAAATAAAACTTAACTACAGTTAAGCTAGTTTGCTAGTTTGTTAGCTACAATTAGCTAATTTAGCTACAGTTTATTAGCTACAATTTGTTAGTTCATTTAGCTACAGCAAACACACACACAGCCTGAACTCTTCTTTGAATATGGGCGTAGATGTGTGTGGAGTGTGTGTGTGTGTGTACATGCATGGGTCTGTCAGTTGGCAGAGTGGGAGTTACAGTAGGGAACACGAGCCCTGTACCAGAGCCAATGTGGCACTAAAGACGTGAAAAGCCGGTTTTAATTGCTGTTGAAACCCTGAGGTCACAGGGGTGCGTTTGAGTCTTAAATATGGCTGCATGTGAAAAATGGCTACCTTCACACTCAGCGGTGCGTTATCTGGTGATAGGCAATTGTACGTTCTTTCCCCCGGCTCTTAGAGGGCTCTTAATGAGGTTGGATTATGGCACGTGTGACCTCTGAGACGGCAGCGCCGACTGCACTAACGGCAGCCTGCAGGTGTGTGAGGTAAAACAGGAACTAGGGCCCTGCCTCTGCTGCAGAGTCACCAGCCTTAGAGAGCAGAGGGAGAGAGTGTGTGTGCTCCAACAGCCCCCCTCCAGTTGACAGGCTGACACCAGTCACCCCCTGCCAGGATGTGTCACAGCACCCGGGCTAAAACAGGAAGCTCAAGCACTCCCCTAGTGATTGACAAGCTGCCCTCGTGACTGACAAGTGGGGGGCCAGGGAGGCCCTGTGGGACCCGGCCCCTGGGTGTGTCTGAATGGAGGGGCCACCTGGGCTGCCAAGGGGGTCCCTATCGCGTGTGACGCCTCACAGAAAGGCCACTGCTCAGTGTCGGACCACTTGTCCAATTAACAGACAGGCAGGGGGAGGTACGTCAGCTGTACTGGTTTGATAGGGACAACGATATCAGTGAGAGTAGAGATATTTACGCAAACACACATACAACTGTGCACAGAAGCTGGACAAAGAGAAGAGCCACCGTAGAGAAAAATAAAAGTAATGTTGGCTCACTGCAGATACGAGTCCATGTGCTATAGTTCAAATTAAAAACGGTAGCTTACAGGTTCTTAAAAAAGGTCTACATAGTGCCTTCAGAAAGTATTCACCCCCTTGACTTTTTCCACATTTTGTTGTGTTACAAAGTGGGATTAAAATCAATTTGATTTACATTTTTGTCAACGATCTACACAAAATAAGAAAAATGTGAACATTTGTCAAATAATTTATGAAAAATGAAATATTAATATATCTTGATTTGATAAGTATTCAACACTGGGACAATACATGTTAGTATCAATCAAAATTATTTATAAGCCCTTTTACCATCAAAATAGTGCTTATAGAGAAACCCAGTCTAAAACCCCAAACAGCAAGCAATGCAGATGTAGAAACACCTTTGGCATCATTTACAGCTGTAAGTCATTGTAGGTTAGTCTCTAAGAGCATTCCACACCTGGATTGTACAACATTTGCCCATTATTTTTTTCAAAATTCTTCAAGCTCTGTCAAATTGGTTGCTGACCATTTTCAGGTCTTGCCACAGATTTTCAAGCAGATTTAAGTCAAAACTATAACTCAGGAACTTTCACTTGTCTTCTTGGTAAGCAACTCCAGTGTAGATTGTAGATTTGGTCTTGTGTTTCAGGTTATTGTCCTGCCAAAAGGTCTATACATCTCACAGTGTCTGGTGGAAAGCAGACTGGAAAAGCTAGGATTTTGCCTGTGCTTAGCTCCATTACATTTATGTTTATCCTGAAAAACTACCCAGTCCTTAACGATTACAAGCATACCCATAACATGATGCAGCCACCACTAATTGAAAATATGGAGAGTGGTAATCAGTAATACATCGTATTGGATTTGCCCCAACCATAACACTGAATTGCTTTGCCATATTTTTTGCACTATTACTTTAGTGCCTTGCAAACAGGATTATGTTTTGGAATATTTGTGTGGAATATTTTTGTTCTTTACAGGCTTCTTTCTTTTCACTCTGTCAATTACGTTAGTATTGTGGAGTAACTACAATGTTGTTGATCCGTCCTCAGTTTTCTTCTATCTGTTTTACAGTCACCATTGGACTCATGGTGAAATCCCTGAGCGGTTACCTCCCTCTCCGGCAACTGAGTTAGGAAGGACTCCTGTATCTTTGTAGTGACTCTGTGTATTGATACACCATCCAAAGTGTTTATTTAATCCATTTTAAATTAAGGCTGAAAAACAACAAATGAGGAAAAAGTCAAGTGGGTGTGAATACTTTCTGAATACAATTTACATAAAACATTTGTCAGTTAGCAGACACTTTTATCCAGAGAGACTTACAGTTAGGCTAATGTGTTAAGATTAAATTGACAAATCAATCATATTTATTTTATTAGACTTTTTTGGGGAATGGGTGTACTGATTCTAGGAGGAATGCCATATCTTGTAGCCTTAAACAACTTGTAGTTAACAATCATGTTTAAGGCTAATATATACATACACGATATATACAAAAGTATATGAAAACCCCTACAAATTAGTGGATTTGGCTATTTCAGCCACACCCGTTGCTGACAGGTGTATCAAATCGAGCACACATCCATGCAATCTCCATAGACAAACATCAACAGTAGAATGGCCTTACTGAAGAACTCAGTGACATTCAAAGTGGTACCGTCATAGGATGCCACCTTTCCAACAAGTCAGTTCGTAAATTTCTGCCCTGCTAGAGCTGCCACGGTCAACTGTAAGTGCTGTTATTGTGAAGTGGAAACGTCTAGGAGCAACAACGGCTCAGCCGCGAAGTGGTAGGCCACGCAAGCTCACAGAACGGGACCGCTGAGTGCTGTAGCGTGTAAAAATCGTCTGACATCGGTTGCAAGACTCACTACCGAGTTCCAAACTGCCTATGGAAGCAACGTCAGCACAAGAACTGTTCGTCTGGAGCTTCATGAAATGGGTTTCCATGGCCGAGTAGCCACACACAAGCTTAAGATCACCATGCGCAATGCCATGCGTTAGCTGGAATGGTGTAAATCTTGCCACCATTGGACTCTGGAGCAGTGGAAACGCATTCTCTGGAGTTATGAGTCACGCTTCACCATCTGGCAGTCCGACAGACGAATCTGGGTTTGGCGGATGCTAGCAGAACGCTACCTGCCCGAATGCAGAGTGCCAAATGTGAAGTTTGTTGGAGGAGGAATAACGGCCTGGTGCTGTTTTTCATGGTTTAGGCTAGGCCTCTTAATTCCAGTGAGGGGAAATTTTAACGCTACAACATACAATGACATTCTAGACAATTCTGTGCTTCCGACTTTGTGGCAACAGTTTGGGGAATGCCCTTTCCTGTTTCAGCAGTGCCCTGCGCACAAAGCATGGTCCATACAGAAATGGTTTGTCGAGATGGGTGTGGAAGAACTTGACTGGCCTGCACAGAGCCCTGACCTCAACCCCATCGAACACCTTTGAGATGAATTGGTACGCAGACTGCGAAACAGGCCTATTCACCCAACATCAGTGCCCGACCTCACTAATGCTCGTGGCTCAATAGAAGCAAGTCCCTGCAGAAATGTAACAACATCTATTTGAAAGCCTTTCCAGAAGAGTGGAGGCTGTTATAGCAGCAAAGGGGTTATCAACTCCATATTAATGTCCATGATTTTGGAATGAGATGTTCGACAAGCAGGTGTCCACATACCTTTGGTCATGTAGTGTACATAATCATATTTATTTATTATGTTGGTCTTTTTGAAGACACCTCATACTGTCCCAAAACGGTTGGGGGGGAAATTACATGACATAATACAGCATTTACTGCATGACATTGCACGAGCGTACATCGGGAAGATTGTAATCACGTTGCTGGTGGAAGAAGGATGCACCAAAACTAAATAAATGGCCAATTAATTCTATGTGAGGTGCACCATATCAAAGCAGGATTTATGTGGTTGTGTGCATGCGTTTGTCTGTGCATTTACAGTGCATTCATAAAGTATTCAGACGCCTTCCCTTTTAACAAATTTTGTTACGTTACAGCCTTATTCTAAACTGGATTAAATCATGTTTTTTTCTTCAACAATTTACACACAATACCCCAGAGTGATAAAGCAAAAAATAAGTTAATTAATTAAATTGATTGAACATGATTTGGAAAGGCACACACCTGTCTATATGAGGTCCCACAGTTGACAGTACGTCAGAGTGAAAACCAAGCCATGAGGTCAAAGGAATTGTCCATAGAGCTCAGAGACAGGATTGTGTCGAGGCACAGATCCAAAATATTTCTGCAGCATTGAAGGTTGCCAAGAACACAGTGGCCTCCATAATTCTTAAATGGAAGAAGTTTGGACCCACCAAGACTCTTTCTAGAGCTGGCAGCCCGGCTAACCTGAGCAATCAGGGGAGAAGAACCTTATGGTCACTTTGACAGAGCTCTAGAGTTCCTCTGTGGAGATGGAAGAATCTTCCAAAAAGACAACCATCTCTGCAGCACTCCACCAATCAGGCCTTTACGGTAGAGTGGCCAGATGGAAGCCACTACTCAGTAAAATGCACATGAAAGCCCGCTTGGAGTTTGCCAAAAGGGACCTAAAGGATTCTCAGACCATGAGAAACAAGATTCTGTGGTCTGATGAAACCAAGATTGAACTATTTGGCCTGAATTCCTAGCGTCACGTCTGGAGGAAAGCTGGCCCCATTCCTACAATGAAGCTTGGTGGTGGCAGCATCATGCTGTGGGGATGTTTTTCAGTGGAAGGACTGGGAGACTAGTTAGGATCAAGGGAAAGATGAATGGAGCACATAAAGATCCTTGATGAAAACCTGCTCCAGAGCACTCAGGACCTCAGACTGGGGCATAGGTTCACTTTCCAACAGGACAACGACCCTAAGCACACAGCCAAGACAAAGCAGGAGTGGCTTTGGGGAAATCTCTGAATGTCCTTGAGTAGCCCAGCCAGAGTCCGGACTTGAACCTGATCAAACATCTCTGGAGAGACCTGAAAATAGATGTGCAGTGACGCTCCCCATCCAACCTGACAGAGCTTGAGAGGATCTGCAGAGAACAATGGGAAACTCCCCAAATACAGGTGTGCCAAGATTGTAGCGTCATACCCAAAAAGACTTGAGGCTGTAATCGCTGCCAAATGTGCTACAACAAAGTACTGAGTAAAGGGTCTAAATGTAATATTTCCGTTTTTTATATTTAATACATTTGCAGAAATATCAAAAAAACTGTTTTTGAGTTGTCATTACGGGGTATTGTGTGTATTTAATACATTTCAGAGTTAGGCTGTAATGTAACAAAATGTGGAAAAAGGTCTGAATACTTTTGGAATGCCATGTATATGAAAGTAACTGCCAAAATACGGGAAACACTAGAGTAAATGAGGGTTACAAAGTAGATTGAAAGCAGGTGCTTCTACACAGGTGTAGTTCATGAGTTAATTTAGCAATTAACCTCCCATCATGCTTAGAGAGATGCCCAGTCGCCCATTATTTTATGTACCATGCTAGAGTAAGTGACTTTGAAAGAGTGGTCTCAAAGGACCATATGGGGGTTTGTGTGTTTGTTTGTCTGTGTCTCAGTCACCATATCTCAAACAAGAGATTCAGGAGCAGTGCCTGAGTGTTTTCCATCGACAAAATACCAAATTATGGAATTTCCCGTGGAAGAATGGTATTGCAACCCTCCAATATAGTTCTAGACATGTGTAGAATCTATGCCAAGGTGCATTGAAGCTGTTCTGGTGGCTCGTGGTGGCCCAACTTTACATTCGTGTTTCCTTTATTGTGGCAGTTACTTTACCCACTCTTGACACTGTAAACTATGAAAACACTCTGGACATTACTGCACAGTGGGATATTTTCACCACAGCTGATCAGAACAAATCCTAGAACAGGATATCCGATTGGATATCACCATCTCCACGGGGACAGCGAACCAGGTCTCAGACCCGCCTCTTTTCCAACCAAAGAAATTCTTAACCTTGAACCATGAGTGGTGAGAAGCCTCTGGCTCTTGTATACAGGTTGAACTGATTCACACCTCTGGGAAAGGGCCTATTTCCCCATGTAACCTCTGGTGTGAACTTAATTGTGTGTACTTAAGTATTAGGTTTCAGGTCACGCCAGGCCCCACAGAGAAACAGACAAGTTCAAACAGCCATACACACTTCACATGGATCGAGTGGACCACCCAAATGAAAACCAAACCAAACAGAGCAAAGGGGCTAAAGTCAAGCATGATCATATCAGAAATGGGACAGTAACCGTTTCTACGCTGCCCTGGACATACACACACCTACACTGCACAATCAGCTAGAAATACACACACCACTATCCACAGGACACACACGCAAACACACTGGGTTAGCAAGGGATGAAAGACAGTGATGTGACTACTGATGCTCTCCCACCACTGTCCACCAGGGGGCCTATAGTACAGTGGTACAGTATGCCTGATGTGGGCTCTGTCATCTTTATTCCTCCCTGTAACTATCACAATCTATATTCAAATCAAACTGCCACTTTTGCCTCATTGTTTGTAGTTTCATTTGTTTGATCTGTTTTCACAACATTACATCAGTGTCTGCTGAAATGGGTACCCGATTCCCTATGTAGTGCCTTTTAGGAGGCAACCAGTGTGCATGTATGTGGAGGCGTCCCACACGGCATGTCCTAGTCCAGGGTTCCCCAACTGGCGGCCAGTGGGTAGTTTTATTTGGCCTCCCAAGTTTTCTGAGCAAAAAAAATCATATATATATATATTCTTTTTTAATGTTGTTGTGAATTTTCATTGTTGGACATAAAAGATTGTAAACACCCAGAGAAATCATCTCCAAGTTACTTGAATTTTGGAAATATGTTCCCGTATTCCCACGCATAATAGAGATATGTGATCGTATACAAACGTAAGAAAGGTTTGAAAGGATTGTGTTTACGTCAAATGTTATATCTTTTTGGTCTTCTTGTGGTCTATTTGCAGTCTACAAATGATTTGTAACTATGTTCCGTCCCCCCGACCATCCACTGAAGAAAAAAATTGGCCTGCGGCTGAATCTACTTGGTGATCCTTGCCCCAGTCAGTCAGAACTTAAAAGGGAAGTTAAAACAACTCGCTTGCTTCAGTACTGAGGACCAAAAGTCAATGTCAATTCTCTGGGGCCATAAGTATCAAGATTCTCAGAGTAGGAGTGCTGATTTATGATCAGTTATGCCTTTTAGATCACAAGGAATACTATTATATGGACAGAGTGGACCTGATCCTAGATCAGCACTACTACTCTGTCCCCTGTCCTGCTCTGTACATACACTAGTTGGGTCTTAGCTACTCAGCCCCAAGTTATTCACCTTACATTAGGCCTCACACTGACCTCCAGCACAGAGGCTTGCTGTGATGACTGAGGACCTCCGGTAGGATCAGACAACAGCAGAGAGAAGGGAGGGAAAGGGGGAGACAGTAGACAGAGGAAGACATGGGAGACAGGTGGAGGGAGAAAGGGGGAGGACATGGGAAACCTACTAGTAGAGTCAGAGAACAGGGGGAAAAGAAGGGGGAGACAGAGAGAGGGAGAGGCAGACATGGGGAGGACCTGAAATATGGTAAAAGTGGTGGGGATTGAGTAGGGGAGGACAGGCAGGAGGGAAGGAAAGGGAGCGAGAGAAGGGGGAGACATGAAAATATTGGGGGAGGTTGTGGGGAATTAGTAGGGGAGGACAGCAGGGAAGGAAAGGGGCCGAGGGGGAGACTAAAACATTACTGGGCTGCCCTGAATACAGTAGCGCTCTATAGTAATCACCTGGCCTGGAGCTCAAGCTGTTTTTGTCTTGGGTTCACAGGTCAAATGCCACAGCCTGACCTCCGGTGTTTAGCCTGTTAGAAAGCCCAAAAGGCCCAGAGGAGCGAGTGACAGATTTAACAGTGGTGTGTATGTACCGTGCATTCGGAAAGTGTACAGACCCCTGGACCTCTTCCACATTTTGTTACATTACAGCCTTATTCTAAAATGGGTTCATTTGTTTTCTTATCCATCTACACACAATACCGTACCATAATGACAAACAAAAACAGGCTTGTAGAAAATGTAGCAACTTTCACACACAAAAGAAATGACTGAAATATCATATTTACATAAGTATTCATGTATTTTATCCAGTACTTTATATTTTTTCAGTACTTTGCACCTTTGGCAGCGATTACAGCCTCGAGTGTTCTTTGGTATGACACTACTTCTTTGCAGATTCTCTCAAGCTCTGTCAAGTTGGACGGGGAGCGTCGTTGCACATCTATTTTCAGGTCTCTCCAGAGATGTTCGATCGGGTTCAGGTCCGGGCACTATTGGTTAGAGCCTGCAAGTAAGCATTTCACTGTAAGGTCGTCTACACGTGACAAATAAACATTGATTTGATTTGGCTGGGCCACTCAAGGACATTCAGAGACTTCCCCGAAGCCACTCCTGCGTTGCCTAGGCTGTGTGCTTAGGGTTGTTGTCCTGTCTGAAGGTGAACCTATGCCCCAGTCTGAGGTCCTGAACGCTCTGGAACAGGTTTTCATCAATGATCTCTCTGCACTTTGCTCCGTTCATCTTTCCCTCAATCCTGACTAGTCTCCCAGTCCCTGAAAAACATCCCCACAGCATGATGCTGCCACCACCATGCTTCATCGTAGGTATGGTGCCATGTTTCCTCCAGACATGATGCTTGACATTCAGGCCAAATAGTTCAATCTTGGTTTCATCAGACCATAACATCTTGTTTCTCATGGTATGACAGTCCTTTAGGGACCTTTTGGCAAACTCCAAGTGGGCTGTCATGTGCCTTTTACTGAAAATGGGTTTCTGTCTGGCCGCTCTACCATAAAGACCTGATTAGTGGATTGCTACAGAGATGTTGTCCTTCTGAAAGGTTCTCCCATCTCCACAGAGGAACTCTGGAGCTCTGTCAGAGTGACCATCGGGTTCTTGGTCACCTCACTGACCAAGGCCCTTCTCCCCCGATTGCTCAGTTTGGCCGGGCGGCCAGCTCTAGGAAGAGTCTTCGTGGTTCCAATCCTACTCCATTTAAGATTTATGAAAGCCACTATGTTCTTGAGGACCTTCAATGCTGTGCCTCGACACAATCCTGTCTCAGAGTTCTACAGACAATTCCTTCTCATGACTTGGTGTTTGCTCTGACATGCACTGTCAACTGTGGGACCTTATAGACAGGTGTGTACTTTTCTAAATCATGTCCAATCAATGGAATTTACCACAGGTGGACTCCAATCATGTTGTAGAATCATCTCAAGGATGATCAATGGAAACAAGATGCACCGGAGCTCAATTCTGAGTCTCATAGCAAAGGGTCTGAATTGTTATGTAAATACATTTAAAAAACATTTTTTTTACAAACATTTCTATAAACCTGTTTTTGTTTTGCCATTATGGGGTATTGTGTGTAGATTGATGAGTAAAACACATATTTGTATACATTTTAGAATAAGGCTGTAACGTAACACAATGTGGAAAAAGTGAAGGGGTCTGAATAATTTCCGAATGCACTAAATGTGTATGTGTGTACGTGTACAGTATGTGTGTTATTACCATTCTGGGGATCAAGACACCTGTAGCATGACTGTGGGAATCCTTTAGGCTCTTTGGGACACAAGGAATGGACAGCTGACCTGAAGGAAACAGACACACACACACTGTCAGTTTGTCTGGTTCACCTACCTCTCACATCACTCAGCCAAGGAGTTTTGAAAACATGTGTTATCTAATATATTGGAGTATTACAATTAACACAGTGATTTGATAAGTGAAAAGATAAGATCAAATAAAAATTATTTATTATAATATCCCAATTATTGTTCTTTCAGTCTACGCCAGGGGTAGGCAACCCTGTTCCTGGAGTGCCGCAGGTACTGCACGATTTTGTTCCAACTAGGCACCACACCTGATTCAGTGATTGCCTGAATCGAATACACCTGGTCTCCCAGGTTAGTTAAACCAAAAACATGAAGTGCCTGCGGCACTCGAGGACCCGTGTTGCCTACCCCTGTTCTACACTTTAAAAAAGTAATACAACAGTAAATAAGTAATGACATCCCAATTTGTTTTATCCTATAAACCGTTTCTAAATTAACACAATTTCCTTAATTTGTCTTGACATAGATCATTTCGATGATATAACTGTGATTGTCATTTTCACATCCTTGTTATTTAACAATATTGTAATACAACAAAAATGTTGCCCGTTAAAACAGAAATGCATTTGGACAGTTACTGTGTTCACTTTTCATTGATCAAGAAATAGCTTTAAATCAAATCAAATCAAATGTTATTTGTCGCATGCGCCGAATACAATTATTGTAGACTTTACCATTAAACGCTTACTCCAACAATGCAGTTAAAAAGTGAGAAAATGTATGAATAGATACAAAATAAAATAGTAACACGATAAAATGACGAGGCGATATACAGGAGTACCGGTACTGAGTCAGTGTACTGAGGTACGAGGTAGTTGGGTGATTGATTGAGGTAAATTGAATGTTGAATTTAAAGTACATCGAGGGTTAAATTATTAGGGCCCTATAAAATCTGTTTAGTTTTATCCCCTCCAAATTCCATTTGTTTTTTTCAGGTTTTAGTTTTTCAAACAACAACAAAAAAAAGGGAGAGAAAAACAACCACATTTGATTTTGTATGTCCACAATAATACTTTAAACCACATCAGGAGACCACTTTTGAGGTTCTGGGATCATTTAAAAAAAATTGGGGGCTGTAATCACCCCAGCCAGATGCTATTGTTTGATTTGCAATGTTTCTGTAGCGCTCATATGATTGCAGAGTGGACACTGGATTGATGCAAATAATCATAATATCATTTTGGAAAAACCTTTCCATCTCCCAGAAGACGGTTGTCATTACACTAGCATCATCGTTAATGGCTACACAGTGGTAGACAAACGCGCACTCACTATTCAGGAAGTTGAAGGGAAATACGAATCAGTGATGCATAATGTTCAGGAGTTATGAAAATCTTGGGCAATTTAATGCATTTTCTAATCAGTTCAACGCAATTAGTACTTTAACCTACTAAGTTCAATACATTTTGGAATATTGTTGAATTCTGTTTTAATGTCTGGATTCCGTGATTCTATACGCGTTCATGGCAACGAAGATTTTATAGGGCCCTATATTATGGAAATGTCCCAACATGTGGTTGGGACATTTCATTCCAAGAGTGAATTAAATTACCAACAGGAAAGTATATTTATGAGGAAATGATCACTGTTGACCACAATGGTCACCTCAGATAATGATCTTGTCTGAATGGCCTGGGGTGGTCTAGTGGTCTAAGCCGCTGCCTCTGAAACACCAGAGAGCATGGTTTGATTCCGGCTCACTTCTATTGCAGCACACACTCTCTTATCTATACTATCTGATTTGGACTGCCAATGACCTCAACTGAAGCGACACAAAGTAACAACTTTTCTTCAATTCAGTTTGCACATTATTATTCATCCCTGGATATTTTGGTTCTTGTGCTTCCATAAAAAGTATTTTTGAAGCAATTTGGAGCCACACACACACACAATTGTGGAATGTCATACTTGTATAATACTCCTGTACTTTTCACTGTAATGCCATGGGAACCGTAGCATGCTAAATCAACAGGCATAGTTCCACCACGAGGGAGGCCTCTGCGGTCCCACGTCTCTGTTCACACCGCTTTACAAACATACTAAACATGGAACCACTTGGACTGTTTGGGGAAGAAAATATGTGTGGCACTCCCTGGGGTATTACAAGTAGAGGCTTTTCTAATAAGGAGATTCTTTCCTATTTAAAGATATTTGCAAAAATTGACAAAAGGTAATATATTTTACAGGGTATACGGTACAGATAATCCTAAATGAACAGCACATCTGAAATTGTGGAAAATAATTGTCAACCACAATAATCAGTGAATTACAGAATGCAGGGAATCGAATGTATTAACAGACATATCCAAGCAAAAATAAGATACAATATACATGATACACAACTCAGGACCAGTAGTTTTAGACTATGCTTTTGTCAGTGTTTTTTTAATCATGTACTCAAAAGTTTTCATAGATAGCTTATTCCAGTGTGTTTCGTGTAAACTGAGATGTCAAAAGGTTGTCTGCAACTAAAAATGTTTTATCTTGGACTCAAATGTCTAACTGACCAATCAGATTGGAACAAACCTAACACAAGGGATGACCCAATGGCGGTCATTGGAGCCAATCAGAGCATGGACAGCTGAAACAGTAATGCACACAGTGAGTGTACAAAACATGACATAGACTAACCAGGTGAATCCAGGAGAAAGCTATGATCCCCGACTCTGTTACAGAAGAGTGTAAATGCTTTTTTTTTAGGCTGGATCATGTTGTTGACTTGTATTGTATTGTTGTATGTTTTAATTATGTAATGTAATGATTGTTGCTGCCTTCTAGGCCAGGTCTCCCTTGAAAAAGAGACTCTGGGTCTCAATGGGTTTTCCTGGTTAAATAAATTATTGATGTCACCTGTAAAATCCACTTAAATCAGTGTAGATGATGGGGAGGAGACAGGTTAAAGAAGGATTTTTAAGCCTTTAGTCATGGATTGTGTATGTGTGCCATTCAGAGGGTGATTGGGCAAGACAAAATATTTAAGCGCCTTCAAAGTGGTATGGTATTAGGTGCCAAGCGCACCAGTTTGAGCGTTTCAAGAACTGCAACGCTGCTGGGTTTTTCATGCTCAACAGTTTCCAGTGTGCATCAACAATGGTCCACCACCCTGGTGGGTTTTTCACGCTCAACAGTTTCCCATGTGTATCAGCAATGCTCCACCACCCAAAGGACATCCAGCCAACTTGAAACAACTGTGGAATGTATTGGATTCCACATGTGCCAGCATCCCTGTGGAACACTTTCGACACATTGTCGAGTCCTTGCCCTGACGAATTAAGACTTTTCTGAGGGCAGAAAGGGGTGCAACTCCATATTAGGAAGGTGTTCCTAATATCAGGATACTATAATATGCCATGCCTAATAATGTAACGGTCTTCTTCCTCCTCTGACGAGGAGTAAGTAGGAAGGATCGGAGGACCAATGCGCCGCGTGGTACCTGTTCATGATTCTTTTAATAGAACACTGAAAAATACAAACTAACAACGTGAAATAACAAAAACCAAAACAGTTCCGTGGGGAACACACAGACACAGAAAATAATCACCCACAACTCAAGGGTGAAAACAGGCTGCCTAAGTATGGTTCTCAATCAGGGACAACGATTGACAGCTGCCTCTGACTTGAGAACCATACCAGGCCAAACACAGAAATACCAAATCATAGAAAAAGAACATAGACCACCCACCCAACTCACGCCCTGACCAACTAAAACAAAGACATAACAAAAGAACTAAGGTCAGAACATGACAATACCCCCCCTCAAAGGTGCGGACTCCGGCCGCAAAAACTGAACCTATAGGGGAGGGTCTGGGTGGGCGTCTGTCCGCGGTGGCGGCTCTGGCGCGGGACGTGGACACCACTCCACCATAGTCTTTGCCCGCCTACCCGCCTCCGTGGCCTCTTCGCAACGGGTCCCGAATGGATGGGAGATACCGGCAGCACCGGAGGGAAGGGCGATTCTGGCAGCAGCAGAGTAACCGGCGGCTCTGGCAGCTCAGGACAGGCGGGAGACTCTGGCAGCTCAGGACAGGCGGGAGACTCTGGCAGCTCAGGACAGGCGGGAGACTCTGGCAGCTCAGGACAGGCGGGAGACTCTGGCAGCGCTGAGCAAGAGGGAGACTCTGGCAGCGCTGAGCAGGAGGGAGACTCTGGCAGCGCTGAGCAGGAGGAAGACTCTGGCAGCGCTGAGCAGGAGGGAGACTCTGGCAGCGCTGAGCAGGAGGGAGACTCTGGCAGCGCTGAGCAGGAGGGAGACTCTGGCAGCGCTGAGCAGGAGGGAGACTCTGGCAGCGCTGAGCAGGAGGGAGACTCTGGCAGCGCTGAGCAGGCGGGAGCACCTGTAGGGAGGAGACGGAGAGACAGCCTGGTCCTCGGAGGAGGCACAGGATAGACCGGGCCGTGGAGGCCTCGAACTAAGGGCCTGCACAACCCGTCCTGGCTGGTGACTTTAACCCGGCACGTGCGGGGCGCAGGCACAGGATGCACTGGGCTGTGCAGACACACGGGAGACACAGTGTGCAGAGCTGACGCAGGATATCCTGGCCCGAGGAGACGCACTGGAGGTCTTGGAGAGCAGAGCTGGCACCATCCGCCCTGGCTGGATCCTCACCCTAGCCCGGCAGATGCGGGAAGCTGGGATGTAGCGCACACGTTCTTAGTACTGTGGACACCGCACGCTCCACCGCATAACACAGTGCCTGACCAGTACGACACCGCATAACACAGTGCCTGACCAGTACGACACCCACCACGGTAAGCACATCTTGGAGAGCTGTAGCGCGGAGCTGGCACAGGACGTGCAGGGCTAGGGAGGCGCACAGGAGGCCTGGTGCGTGGGGCTGGCACAGTCTTCACCAGACGGCTAGCACGCACCTCAGGACAAGTATGGAGAGCTGACTCAGGTGACATCAAATCCCAGACACACTCCATCGGGCGGATGTCGTGCCTCATGCACCAACACAGCAACTCCCTCATTACTCTCTCCTCCAATCTCCCCATTAACTCCTTCACTGTCTCTGCTTCGCTTCCGTCGCTCACCTAAAATTTCGCCCTGACCAGCTCTGGTTCCATCCTTGGGTCCTTACGATAAACAAGTGGAGTTGGCTCAGGTCTGACTCCTGACTCAGCCTAACTCCTCGTGTGCCTCCCCCCAATACATTTTTGGGGCTGCCTCCGTGCCAACTCCTCGTAGTGTTTCCGCTCAGCCTTAAATGCCTCCAGGTCCTCCTGTGGACGACGATACTCCCAGCCTGTGCCCAGGGTCCCTTGCCTTCCAGTATCTCCTCCCATGTCCTTTTCTCCAGATAGCTCTGCTGCTCCTCACCATGCTGCTTGGTCCTTTGGTGGTGGGTGATTCTGTAACGGTCTTCTTCCTCCTCTGACGAGGAGTAGTAGGAAGGATCGGAGGACCAATGCGCAGTGTGGTACTTGTTCATAATTCTTTTAATAGAACACTGAAAAATACAAAATAACAATGTGAAATAACAAAAACCGATACAGAAAATAATCACCCACAACTCAAGGGTGAAAACAGGCTGTCTAAGTATGGTTCTCAATCAGGGACAACGATTGACAGCTGCCTCTGATTTGAGAACCATACCAGGCCAAACACAGAAATACCAAATCATAGAAAAAGAACATAGACCGCCCACCCAACCCCTGCCCAACTAAAACAAAGACATAACAAAAGAACTAAGGTCAGAACGTGACAAATAAACTATGTAATGGGACAAAGTAATCATTAATTATTTCCTAAATTAAACATACACACACACACACGAGGCTGTCAGCTCTGAATGACAAATTATGCTCTTGTAATTATGGAGAAAATTCAGAAGCCCAAAGGAGCCCAAAGTCCATCATCACATATAATTGGATGCTGTCTTAAGCAAACCCAAAAAACGCCTTTGAATAGGAATATTATAACTGCAACTGAGACTGCATCTGATACAATAATTGTAACACGTTACTCTTGCAAAGTAATCACACTTCCACACACACCTACACACCCACGGCCTGTCAACTCCTCTCCTCTCGCATAGTTGTCATGGTCTCAAAGTGGCCCTGTGTCAGTAACAGGAGGTGGGCTGGCTTCCACCAGAATTAATTTAGCGTGTTGCGCTCAAATCGCTCCCCATCAGAAATATCTTAATCTGTCTCTGTCTCATCTACATGGAGAAAGTGTGTGTGTGGGGGGGGGGGGGTGAAGTCCACATGAGAAAGGTCAGTGCATTTAAGGGGTTCATCATTCTAAGGTGTCAGACCTCTTTAGAGGGGAGGATGGGATGAAGAAGGGGGGATAGGGAAGGGGGATATTCTCTCTTACCCTTCGCTTGGGGGGGTTTGATCAGTCAGTACTTAAAGAGAGTTTAGCTGGTGTCCAACAACAACCATAGTAATCAGTGAGAATGTTTCACTATGTTGTGTCTTTTGTTTAATCTTAATTGTGGTACAGCTCCTACACACACAAGCACACACACACTGCACTATTCGGCCTTAGAACTGCCGCCTGGGAGCTGCTAACATAACAGTGAGCTGGATGAAATGCTGGGAGCTAAGAAACAGCACACACACACGAACAGAACAAACACAAACACCTTCTCACACATACTGTACACACACACACACACACACACACAGGCAGCCGTCTGGCTGAGGTAAACAGTTTTTAATAGCATCAAACCAGGTTTGGTTTGTTTTGGACCATCTGTCAGTTCCATTGTGTTTCTGTGTGTCTCTTTAGAGCCCGTGGTTGACAGGTGATATATGTACGATACAAAGTGCTTGGTCGGGCCCCCGGAGACCTGCTCTGCAGTTTCTCGCTGCCTTTTTTCTTCTTCTTCTTCTTCTTCTTCTCCTCTTCCCTCCATCCTGTTTCTCTCTGTTTGTCGTCCTTTCCTTTCCATTTTTTTTCTTCTCTTGGTGCACGGAATATTCCGTCAGATCATAGCACGGTCGCCAGCATCCTCAGTGGCATGTATCCAGCCTGCTCTGGCGATTTGCATCAAAGGGTGGAATTTTCTATTTGAGAGGTTAGCAAAACTGTGCCAGAGTATGTTGAAGGCGGTGAGGAGCAGCGGCAGAAGCGCATCGGCTGACTGGAGAGGCCTTTGGACGCGAGTGTGTGTGTATGCGTGAAGAGGAGGCGAACATAAAGGCATAAACATCCTGGGAGAGAGATGCTGGAAAAGGCTAACCGTTCGCTTACGGCTGATGTTAGCGCCTGTTAAACGGTGGGAGTCTTCAGAGGTCGTCGACAATGTTTGGCATGATACCATCAACAAATACGCCAATGACTCTTCTCAAGGGATGCAAGAGCAGTAATGCTCAAAATTGCCTAATATTTAAACAAACCCTGAACATCCATTGTAGGCTAGTATCCATATATTTAAATAGCTATTTTACGGACACAATTTTTCTATAAAAACTTTTTAAATCAACTATCTTTGTCATTTATCCATCAGAATTCACAGTTACTTTAAGAAAAAAGGCTGATTCACTGAGGAAAAATCTGAAATGAAAGTGTAAAGTTAGAGGTGAAAACGCAGGTTTTCAGAGTCCTCTCTCCTGGTCTCCCCGCTCCTCTTCCAGTCATCATGTGAGAGAAGCCAGGCGTGGGAGGATAATCACACCCTAATAAGAAGGAATATTAAAAACAGCAGTGCACACACACACTGGATCCCTTTTCCTCTCTCTCTCTCTCTCTCTTTCCCACCATCCCAGAAAAATGTTTGCACATGGCCACACAAGATTTCAATAATTTCATAATATATCAATTAACAGGTTGAAAGAAAGAGAGCCTTTGGGGGTTTGCGTTTGTACATTTGATGTTTGGTTTGGAGGCACCCTGTGAAGGTCTGTATGTAGAGTTGCGTGAGGCCAGCCCTGAGTCCCGGCTGGGTCCAAAGCTCTGGGCCGTGATGGCAGTGCGAGCAAAGACTGAAAAATGAAGGAATCCTTCTGTAGACTGGAGCTTACGTTTCACCAGAAAAACTAACACAGCATGTTTGAGTATCATCAGACCTTTCGCACTTTAGGGGAGATTCAGAAACACGCTGCTGATAGCTTTCGTGCTGCTTGCAGCTGTTGTTAGGGCATTTAGCGCCATCACTCAGACATGGAAACCCAAAGTGAGAGATACTGGATAGGGCTGACTAATGCTGATCCTAGAACAGTTTGTAGGTGTGTAGGATTGACGGTTGTATGTTATTAAGGCACCTGCTGGTTGAGTTGGTTTTGGATATGCTTCTGGTTTGGTTCTATCTATTGTCTGGCAGATTACGGTGTTAGCGCTGTTTCCTCTCCTCTTCTCCGTCCTTCTCCTCTTTTCTCTCATCTTCCATCCTTCTATCCTCTCCACCCCTCTCCCTTGCTCCTCTCCTCTCTGCTCCTTTTCTCTTCTCCCCTTTCCTGATAACTTCTCCTCTGAGCTATGGAGGCCTGTGTGTGTGCAATCGTGTGCACGCTGGGCTGGGGCGAGACAAGTGTGTGTGTGTGTGAACAAGGGGGCCCTGTGTCTCCTAATGATCTCCCACACCTGCGCATCTGCTGCCATTTTTAATTAACACTCCAAGGAGGTTTGTCAGGAGTAATCAAAAACATTGTCACTGATGGCAATGCAACTGCAACCATGCAATGGCCGCAAAAACTCTATACACATCATAAACCACCAGGAATGGGTTGCTCCAACTTAAACAGACCAATTAATTGCCTCATTCTCATAAACAATAGAAAGAAGAAGAAAAAACTGAGAAATTACACTTTTTACTGACTTGATACGTGAGGATCGATATGTACCCTGAGAGAAAGAGACCGAGAGACTTGCTTTCGCAATGTAAACATGTTTTTTTTCTATGCCAATAAAGCACATTGAATTGAATTAAGAGCGAAAAAAGAGAGGTGGCTTTTATGAAACAGAAGCAACATGTGGCGTGGAGGAGTGCTCCCAGAGAGTTCTTTCCCAGTCCCAGTCATCTCCTTACATGCATGCCCCTGTTATGTTCTTCAATACAGCAGCAGCAACATGGGCTTGGCTGATCTTCCGTTTTCATTTCACTAGGAGCAGGGGGAGCGGCAATAGGAGAGCAGGCAATAGGTTTAGCAGCCGAGGCGAGGCGACTCTGATTTACGACGGGAGGGTGACCTCTGGGGCCGTAACACAGTGATGGGTGAGTGGCTCTCAACGGTAAGCTACTGGCACTTGACAAAGTGCCTGAAGCAGAATGAATTTACTTCTCTTTTCCTCAATCATCAACAGCCACTGCCCTGACCCCCATCCTGACTGCTATAACAAGATCTCCCATCTCGGGAGGCTGAAAAATTTACTGTCACATCTACTTTTCAATGAGCTCAAGTGAGCACTTCTTTCACCTTCAGTGGAGCAGGTGCCTGGTAACCTGGTCGGCTGGCAGGCACGCACAATCCCCGCCATCCAATATACACACACCTTAACACTCTAGCAGTTTTTATTTTTCATCCACTGTATTTACCAGACCTATCGGTGTTTGCCTTCATCAACTTGATGACAGTGCCTGAATGAAATAATCCCATTTTTTTTTTATATACCGCCGATTAATCTCCAACGCACATTGAAATGTACCCTTCCCCTCATCTAGTCAGTGACCATACTGGGCTTGGAAATCACAAGCTACTCTATGGTGGAATGTATTAGGCCTAAATCTCAACCAACACAAATATTAATTCATTTAATGTGATTTGACTGAGGTTTTCTGTTGTGTAGTGTTTCTTTATTATCACTATTGGTATAATATCTTGACTAATGATATTCAACCAGTCAATCTTTTTCGCCCCACACAGTTTAGGACAATATTATCCCAACGTGACAATAAAATTCCCAAACACATTACAACGAACACATAAAACATTCGTAATTTCTCAAAATGGGGGTTCAAAATTTCGCTGCTCTCTGGTGAATACATTGGGTCGTTGTCGGTTGCCACGTCGTCAGGCGAGACACAGTGTATTGTAATTGAAAATAAAGAAACCATTAAAAGGCATTCAATAAGCTACTGTGAAATTGATCAGTCAATAAAAGCTGTTCCCCAGGGGAAAGTGGCCATGCATGGAGAAGGAGGAGGCTCTTGCCTCAGGCAGGATGGAGAGAGATAAGGGGGAAGAGGACGGGGATGGGGGGTGAGGAAGAGAAGGAGACGGGAGGAAAGACAGGGGAAGAGAGAGAGAGTGAGGAAGGGAGAGAGAGAGAGAGAAGGAGAGATGGTGTGAGTGAGACAGCTCAGACCGGATGCAGCAGTAACCATACAGGCTCTGAGAGACACAAGACCATGTAACACAATGATTCATAACAGTGCACTATCATTAGTACCAGCTCATCACAGTACTCTACAATATACAATACACTACAACACACCAAGCAGTATAACAATCAGAAACACCACTAAGCCTGGACCAGGAAATGAAGCTTCAGAAGGAAACTCTGTTTGGTTCAAATATCCTGGTCTTGCTCTACATAATCTAAGAGTCATGGTAGATATCAAAAAGTAGCAAAAAATACTTTGAAACATACAAGAACTGCAATGCTGCTGGGTTTTTCACGCTCAACAGTTTCCCATGTGCATCAAGAAAGGGCATCCAACCAACTTGACACAACTGTGGGAAGCATTGGAATCAACACAGGCCAGCATCCCTAGTGGAACGCTTTCAACATCTTGTAGAGTCCATGCCCCGACGAAGTGAGGCTGTTCTGAGGGTGAAAGGGGAGGTGCAACTCAATATCTGGGAGGTGTTCTTAATGTTTTGTACACTCAGTGTATATAAAATTATTTATTTTTATTTTTGGGGGGGTGCAAGAATGCACAGGATTTATTGTTCGATAGTTTTATAAGGATTTTTTTATATATACATAAAAAAAGGGACAAAAAAAATAAAATAACAAAAAGTCCCAACCGCTGCTTCTTTAACTTTCAATTCTCCTAAGCATCCGTGCTTCACAGCCCCTGGCTATTGCCTTTCTCAATCTGTCCCTGGAGAAGCAGGAGTTATGGTCCCTGTCGATTGAGGAGAAAGGGATGTTATTCCCCTGTCACCCTCAGTCGCTCCGCCATCCTCCCTGTTCTGATCTACGGTCCTGCTGCCCGGGGAAGAAGTGTCTTGATGCGCCATTGGTTTAGAGTGCTGTCACCTTGCCTCTATGCTATACCTGCACCCCCCCCCCCCCCCCCTCCATATCCCAGGGGCCTGTACAAGCAGCGGTGCGGGCGGGACGTGAGAGGTCACCCCCAGGGGAGTGGTAAGGTAGTGGGGGACAACACAGGTCCCTGAGCAACGCCCTTGATTGGGAGCAAAAATAAGGTTGAAGATGAGGGAGACCTGGAGATTTTGGCCTCTGTTGAGCCTACAACTATTGTGCCTATGAACCAGAGTTATACTGTTAGCACTCAGGCAGTGTGCCCTAGTAGGAAGTCCACTGTGGTCGGTTCATCCTGCACTATCACCTCAAACATAAATAACATGAGCATGTCCAATTCTGATAAGCTTCCCAGTAAAGCAATAAAAACAATCAAGCATCCAATATGTGCTAAAAATATCCCACACTAACATTTGTAGCCTAAGAAACAAGGTTCATGAAATCAATAACTTGACAGATGACAATTCATGTTCTGACTATCTCTGAAACTCACTTAGATAATACCTTTGATGATACAGTGGTAGCAATCCATGGTTATAACATCTACAAAAAAGACAGAAATGTCAATGTGGGTGGTGTTGCGGTGTATATTCAGAACCACATTCCTGTAAAGCGTATAGATGATCTCATGTTAAAAAACTGTGGAAGTAATATGGCTACAGATTCATCTGCCTCACTTAAAGCCCATTATTGTGGGAAGCCGCTATAGACCACCAAGTGCTAACAATCAGTATCTGGATAACGTGTGAAATGCTTGATAATGTACGTGATATCAACAGAGAGGTACAGTTGAAGTCAGAAGTTTACATACACCTTAGCCAAACACATTTAAAAACTCTGTTTTTCACAATTCCTGACATTTAATCCTAGTAAAAATTCCCTGTCTTAGGTCAGTTAGGATCACCACTTTATTTTAAGGTTGTGAAATGTCAGAATAATAGTAGAGGGAGTGACTAATTTCAGCTTTTATTTCTTTCATCACATTCCCAGTGGGCCAGAAGTTTACATACACTCAATTAGTATCTGGTAGCATTGCCTTTAAATTGTTTAAATTTGGGTCAAATGTTTCAGGCAGCCTTCCACAAGCTTCCCACAATAAGTTGGGTGAATTTTGGCCCATTCCTCCTGACAGAGCTGGTGTAACTGAGTCAGGTTTGTAGGCCTACTTGCTCGTACACGCCTTTTCAGTTCTGCCCACAGATTTTCGATAGGATTAAGGTCAGGGCGTTGTGATGGCCACTCCAATACCTTGACTTTGTTGTCCTTAAGCCATTTTGCCACAACTTTGGAAGTATGCTTGAAAGACCCATTTGCGACCATGCTTTAAATTCCTGACTAATGTCTTGAGATGTTGCGTCAATATATCCACATAATTGTCCTTCCTCACGATGCCATCTATTTTGTGATGTGCACCAGTCCCTCCTAGAGCAAAGCACCCCCACAACATGATGTTGACGCCCCCATGCTTCACGGTTGGGATGGCGTTCTTCGGCTTGCAAGCCTCCCCCTTTTTCCTCCAAACATAACAATGGTCATTATGGCCAAACAGTTCTATTTTTGTTTCATCATACCAGAGGACATTTCTCCAAAAAGTATGATCTTTGTCCCCATATGCAGTTGCAAAACGTAGTATGGCTTTTTTATAGCGGTTTTGGATCAGTGTCTTCTTCCTTGCTGAGCGGCCTTTCAGGTTATGTGGATATAGATACTTTTGTACCGGTTTCCTCCAGCATCTTCAGCATCTTCACAAGGTCCTTTGCTGTTGTTCTGGGATTGATTTGCACTTTTCGCACCAAAGTCAGCCTATCAGAAGCTTCTCAAACCATGACATCATTTTCTGGAATTTTCCAAGCTGTTTAAAGGCACAGTCAACTTAGTGTATATAAACTTATGACCCACTGGAATTGTGATACAGTGAATTAATCTGTCTGTAAACAAATGTTGGAAAGATGACTTGTGCCATGCACAAAGTAGATGTCCTAACCGACTTGCCAAAACTATAGTTTGTTAACAAGAAATTTGTGGAGTGGTTGAAAAACGGGTTTTAATGACTCCAACCTAAGTGTATGTAAACTTCTGACTGTACATACTGTGGTAAACTTCCGACTGTACATACTGTGGTAAACTTCCGACTGTACATACTGTGGTGAACTTCCGACTGTACATACTGTGGCAGACCAGTGGGTTTGGTCAAAACGTTTATCACAGATCAGACATGGACAGAGCAGGATATTTGTATATATATTTGTATATTTTCTGTGTGATTTCAATATTGACTGGCTTTTATCAAGCTGCCCACTCAAGAAAAAGCTTCAAACTGGTTCAGGTTATCAGTCAACCTACAAGGGCAGTTACAAACAGCATAGCAATGAAATCATCAACATGTATGTATCACAACTTTTACTGATGCTGCAGATATGTGCTTTAGAGCAGTATCCAAATCCAATGGATGTAGTGACCATAATACAGTAGCCATATCTAGGAAAACCAAAGTTAAGGCTTGGCCTAACATGGTGTATAAGAGATCATACAATAAGTTTTGCAGTAATTCCTCTGTTGATGATTTAAATAATGTTTGCTGGTCTGTATGTGTGTAATGAGGTGCAACTATAGTAGCTGCTGCACTTGACACAACCGATTCGAAAATGTACTGCAAATTGAGAAATCGTGTGACTAAACTGAATAAAAAGAAGATGAAACTACACTGTGAAACAAAGATTAATTATATAAAGAATAATAGTAAAAAGCTTTGGAGCACCGTAAATGAAATTTTGGGCAAAAAGATAAACTCATTCATTGAATCAGATGGTTCATTCAGCACAAAACCCACTGATGTTGCCATCTACTGTAATGATTATTTCATTGTTAAGATTAGCAAACATGCCAGCAACAAACGCTGACACTACACATCCAAGTACGGTATAACTGAACAAATTATGAGAGACAAGCATTGTAATTTTGAAATCCGTAAAGTGAGTGTGGAAGAGGTGAAAAAAGTATTGTTGTCTATCAACAATGATAAGCCACCGGGTTCTGACAACTTGGATGGAAAATTACTGAGGATAATAGAGGACGATATTGCCACTCCTATTTGGCATATCTTAGCCAACTAGAAAGTGTGTGCCCTCAGGCCTGGAGGGAAGCAAAAGTCATTCCCTATGCAAGAATAGTAAAGCCCCTTTACTGGCTCAAATAGCCAACCAATCAGCCTGTTACCAACCCTTCCTAAACTTTTGGAAAAAAAGTAGCTATTTTACATTGAACAAATGGACAACAGACTTTCAGCACGCTTATAGGCAAGGACATTCAACAAGCACAGCACAGCACACAAAAGACTGATGATGGGCTGATGATGAAAAGATTGTGGGGGCTGTTTTGTAAGACTTCAGGATGGCTTTCGACATAATCGATCATAGTCTGCTTCTGGGAAAAAAAATGTGTTATGACTTCACACCCCATGCTATATTGTGGATAAAGAGTTACCTGTCCAACAGAAAACAGAGGGTGTTATTTAATGGAAGCCTCTCCAACATAATCCAGGTAAAAATCAGGAATTTCACTTCTTTAGGTCGAGGTTGGCTAGCTTGAGCAACATCTTGAGAAACAACTGGTCTGGTTGTAGTGGTGTATGTACAGTATACTCTTCTAATGTACCCTTTTTTAGAGTGCATAATCTACAAGACAGGTACAATGTCCAGACATTGATTGTTAATGTACTGTGATTCAACAAAGTATTAAAGTGCTATGTGGTACTTTAGCGTTAATAAGGCCTGAGGAGGCATGGTATATCGTGAATACAGTACAGTATATACCACAGCCAAGGGGTGTTGTTTGGCACAATATATGAGTGGAGACAGTTGTACCTTTAACTTATGGGCTCACAGCAACCACATCAAATCTGCTTTGAGGAAGCCGAAGCCAAAGCCACACTGCACCTTGTGCCACCAATGACATCAATCAACACCAAATGCCCTAAAGGATCTATAGTAAATTGTAGTATCCATCCTTCTTTTGATAAACAACCATGTTAAAGGGATAGTTCACCCAAATTACAAAGTGGCACATTTGAAGACAGTGGCCAGGTACACAAAACCAAAGATTGCTGACATCTTACTGCATAGACTGCTAACAGAGTACAGAAACCAATATATTATTGTGTAATTTGGGTGAAATATCCCTTTTAGGCCACTTACGGCAAACCCTCCAGAGACCCTCCAGGGCCCAATCCACAGTTAGTCTGGGTCTCACTGGATGATGGAAGAAATAAATAAATAGATAAACAGATGAATAGCAAAGAGAAGGAATGGGAGTCTATGCTGGTTGGCCATCCATCATATATCCCATTACCACACAGTGGGAGCAGTATGTATTATGGAGTCAGCCTCCTAAGAAGATACAAATTCAACTTTTCCCTCCAATTTGTTATAGCTTTCAACTCGCCGTTGTTGTTTCTTTGAATTATGAATAGATTTCTGTCCTCGACTTTGCTCAAGCAAGCCGTATGCGAAACAAGTAGGAAAACACATTTGGAACCCGGCACGCTTTGAAACAGTCGAGTGCATATGCATAAACATTCACACTTAAAGCGCCCTAAGAGCGACAACACACGTTCAATATTTCAGCTTTTCCTTTGTTCATTGACTGTGTGTGTGTGTCTGATAAATATGAAGTGCCAGAGCATGAGCGCAAGAACATGTGGGTGCCAGAGTTAAAGTTTACCTCAGAATGAATTACAGAGTTCACATAATACGGCCCCAAGCAAAAAGGAAATGAAGAATATGGAATTCCTAAATTGAAATCTCTAAACTTAATTTCTTCCCCCAAACTGGTTTTTATGTAAACATAAAAGGCCAGAGATCCTGCATGTGCCATTCAGAGAAAAGAGGGAGCGAAGAAGGGAGTGAGAAGAGACAGAGAGAGGAAAAGACGGGAGAGATAGCGAGAGAGACAAGAGCGAGATGAGAGAGAAAGCGAAACACAGAAGAGAGAGAGAGATGTAGAAAGACAGAGTGAGAAGAAGGAAGGAATGTAAATACACAGCAAACCAATAGCACATTTTGGCCCCAGCAGTTTGTTTGGGTATTTAGACTGTAGGCTACAATCAAGTCCTCAAAGCCTCAGTCCAAATGACAAGGCCCTGATACAGCGGCACAGATCCACTAAACAAAGGCTGAGCAAGCTAAAGCTCAACGCATACAACCTTCAAGGTCACCCCCAGTTATTTGTCAATCATTGTGGATGGGAGAAAAATGAATAAAGATGCATAAATGGCTTGAATAAAGAGAGGGCAGGAGGAAAGAAGGAAAGGACGAGAAAAAGGGAAGTGATTTTTGCATTGGCTGAACTTCTGGGGCCTGTTTTGTTTGACCAGATGTAGAATTAGTACACATCACTTTGCATCAGCGAGACGTAAACCATAAAGCCACCATGGAGAGTACACCTCCCTCTCGCCGCAACCAGGGTTTGCTGGTGTCTGTAATTCTGCTCGTGCAATTATCGATGTGATGCCAATCCCCAATGTAAAGACTCATTCCTTAAGAAAATAGGAGCATATACCTGGATAGATGTGCCCAGCTGTTTTTCCAACTGGAATCAGTAATTGAAAACAGAGCGTTTCTGTTTTTACACGGATAAACGCGGAAAAGCGTCAATGACGTTTCAAGTCGTCGTCTTTCAAGAGCTACAGTATAAATCAAATTAGTAAAACATGACTAATAAAAATTGGTAGTACACTTCAATACACTCTCTTATTTCTGTGATAGGGTGACTTCCACAAACTAACCTTGCTGGAACACAGCAGACAAAACAGAAAACAGGCTAAATCAATACAGTGGATTAAGAATCACGATGCTATGTTATGGCTAGCTGGAAACGATAACTTTACCCCGTTACTGCCGCTATTCAATCAAAACCAGTATATGGAAATTCCCACAGTGAGGCAGAAAAACAGCGAGAGAGCGCTCTGGTGTTCCTTTTAGCTTCACAACATCAATATTGTGCAAATGGTCACACAAACAGAACATTTCCCAGATACCTCCACATGCAGCTTTTGATTGAACAAGGTGAACGAGGACTAAAAAGGTGTACTACAGATGAGTTTGAAGGAGAGAAGGTGATGCTGTCATTGTCTCTGGGGCGTTTTGGTAGGCCCCAGATCCTGTGACGTGTCAATGAATCAGGCTAAACGTGTGTGACAAGCAGCGGGCCAGGAGGGAGGGAATGAAAGAGGGATGGAGGAAGAAAAGTCATCCCCCCATCCCCATGCACCACATTGGTGTTGGTGGGGAGCTCTGGGGGTAATCTGCGGCTGCATGCGATAGAGAGACGAGCCCCTTTATTTAGACGCAATGGTAGGCCCCTAATTGCAGCTGATGCTGAGAAACACATGTTAAGAGGGGGCGAGTCAGATGTTAGCAGTACAACCATATGGTTCCTCCTTCACCTACAGGAGATGGGCCTGTACCCAGAGACGACAGACAGCACAGGGGATCAGATCATGGCAGCCTGCACACTGACAACTTGACTTAGGCTGAGTCCCAAATGGCCCCCTACACCCAATATAGTGTACTACTTTTTACTAGAGTGCTATATGGAAAGAATCCTGGCAGGCTGCGCACTGACAATTTCACTTAAGTTGCATACCCAAATGGCACCCTATTCCCTATATAGTGCACTACTTTTGACCTGAGACCTATGGGCCCTGGTTAACAGTATTACACTATATAGGAAATAGGGGGCCATTAGGGAAGCATACCCTTGATTTACTTTATTTGATTTATTATTGGCCAGGGACAATGCACAAATCTTCAATATTTCTGTAGAAAGGAATTGACTTTTGTTTCATCACTTTCACAGTTGTTATTTGGGTTTTTATAGTTGCTCTAAGAAACACGGACTTTCAGTAAGTCCATTAAAATAAGGGGGAGGTGAAACGACAACATTGAGTATTATAAGTCAAACAGCTTTCCCAAAATGTGGTGCACAAATAAAAGGGGAACAACAGATGCTAAAAGGAGAAAATCTGACCATTAGAACCCTTGTTAATATTGACTTAACACTATTATTTTACAAAAACATTTTCTATTAGAACTTATAGAATGATATTATATTTCTAAGTTGTTTGTGAAAGCCCTGAAACATGTCCCTCTCTGTAAAAAAATGTTTTAAATTACTTGTTAAACAAAATCTCTTTCTCTGAGCAACTGTATTAGTATAACATAATAAAAACATTTTTAGCATACAATATAGCTCAGGATTCGTTTTATTTTTTTCAAGGATGCCAACAATTACGTGAGGATAACGACACAGCCTTTTTCTAAAATGTTTTATGGGATTGGAGGACACGTTGGGAGGATCTTAGACTATTCCTTCAAATAGAATCTTTCCAGATCCTTGATATCCTTCGTCTGCACTTGTGGACTTCACTTTTCAGTTCAAACCACAGGTTTTCAATGGGGTTCAAGTCCAGAGACTGAGACTTTTATTTTGTGATCAATTAACCATTCCTTTGTGGATTTTGATTAGTTCTTCGGGTTATTGTCTTACTGGAAGATCCACTTGTGTCAGCCTCCTGGTAGAGCCCAAGCAGGTTTTTGGGATAAAATGTCTTGGTATTGGGTAATGTTCATTCTGTTAAATAGAGTTATAGAGCGCCGCACTTTACACTTCCTTAGAGCTCAGCGCGTACGTACTATATGCACAATACAACAACACCCACAGACAATGCACACAATCAACCTCATCTCTCCTCACTCGCTCTCTATCTATCTCTCTTTTCATTCATTAAACTCCATCCTTCATCACCCTGTCTCTTTCTCTCCCTCTCTCTCTGTGTCCTCCTCACACTATCTAGTTCCACTGCTCCCTTGGCGGTCAGGGGGGTGCCCTACCCACTACCCGCCGACGTTTAAAGAAAGTGGCCCGGTATTAAAAACAAATATTCAATCATTGCTCATGTTGCGTTGGATTATGGGCGGGCTCGTCAAGACGATTAGTTAGAGTGGTTGTGCGAGCGCTGAGGCTCCGCTGAGCTTTACATATGCAAACAGTAGAGTAAAGCAGAGCAGTAGAGTGCAATGCTAGCGCAAAGCTCACTAGACGCTCAATCATGCAGAGCGGAGCACATTGATATGGGAGGTGGTGCCGCACAGGAAATTAGCTGGATAATAACGGCTGACAATCAATATTTATGTTTGTGCTTCACAAATAATTAAATCAAATTGGCCTCGGCTGCATTTTGTGGGCCCCCTCGCTTGCTGTAATTGATGGACAAGTCACATAATACTGTAAGTTGCATGGGCTCACCGTGTGCAATAATAGTTTAGACATTTGTTAACATCCCTATTAGTGAGGATTTTGTTCTTTGCCAAGATAATCCATCCACCTGAGGTGTGGCATATCAATAAGCTGATTAAACAGCATTACACAGGTGCACCTGTGGACAATAAAAGGCCACTCTAAAATATGCAGTTTTGTCACAACACAATTTGTCACAACGCAACAGATGTCTCAAGTTGAGGGAGCGTGCAATTGGCATGCTGACTGCAAGAATGGCCACCAGAGCTGATGCCAGAAAATGTTCATTTCTCTACCATAAGCTGCCTCCAACGTCGTTTTAGAGAATTTGGCAGTAATTCCAACTGGCCTCACAGGGATGAAGCTTCTGGTCCTGGGCAGATCGCTGGGTCAGGATGACCTCCACTCCAACATCCGAAGCATCCACTTCCACCACAAATTGGCGCAAGGGGTCCGGATGGATGAGTGCTGTTGTGAACCGATGCTTCAGGTCCACAAAGGCTTTGTCGATAGCTGGAGACCATTTGAACGGTACCTTGGGGGAGGTGAGTGCCGAGAGGGGGGCCGCCAGGGTGCTGTAATCCCGAATGAAACGGCGGTAGAAGTATGCAAACCCAAGAAACCGTTGCAACTGCACCCTGTACGTTGGTTGAGGCCAATCCACCACTGTTTTCACCTTTCCAGGATCCATCTAAACATTGCCCTCAGCAATGACATATCCCAGAAAGGTGATTGTAGAGCGGTGGAAATCACACTTCTCTGCTTTCACAAACAATTGGTTCTCCAGGAGGCGCTGAAGGACCTGTCTGACGTGGGGTACATGTTCTTGGGCAGATTGGGGAAAAAAACAGCATGTCGTCCAGGTAGAGGAACACAAACCGGTTTAGCATGTCCCGAAGCACATCATTGACCAAAGCCTGGAAGACAGCGTTGGTGAGTCCAAATGGCATGACCTGACACTCATAATGTCCACTGGCTGTGTTGAAGGGTGTCTTCCACTCATCCCCCTCGCGTATCCGAACCAGGTGGTAGGCAATCCATATGTCCAACTTGGAAAACATGGTAGCCCCCTGGAGAGGTTCAAATGCCGAGGGGAGGTAGGGGGTAACGATTTGACCGTGATATCATTAAGTCCCCGGTAGTCAATGCATGGGGGAAGGGTCTTGTCCTCCACAAAGAAAAACCATGGGCCGGCAGGAGATGCAGAAGGACAGACGGCCCCAGTGGCTAGAGACTCCTCTATGTACTCCTACATAGCCTTGGTCTCTGGTCCGGACAGAGAATACAGCCGACCCGAGGTGGTGTAGTGCCTGGGAGAAGATCAAAGGCACAATCATAAGGATGGTGCAGGGCAAGGGAAGTAGCACGTGCCTTACCGAACACTTCCAGGAGGTCATGGTATTCAGTAGGAAAAGCAGAGACATCCACAGTCTTGCTAACATCCTGAGGAGGATGTATTGGGGAAGGCTGTGCTGCTTGAAGGCAGTGGGAATGGCAAAAAGGACTCCAACCCAGGATGTAGCGTATGGTCCAGTCAATCACAGGATTGTGTTTTGTAGCCTGGAAAATCCCAAAACTACCAGAACATGGGGAGATGCAATGAGGAGGAACTGCATGGTCTCACTGCGGTTACCAGAAACCCGTAATTGAACGGGCACAGTACTATGGGTGACTTCCGCTATAGAGTGGACGTCCAGTGCCCTAGCATCCATGGGCACAGAGAGCTGTTGAGTGGGAATACCAAGCTCCGATGCTATCGATGCTATCCATAAGACATTCATCAGCCCCAGAGTCAATGAGTACTCGGAGAGACTTAGATTGGTCTCCCCACAGCACAAGAGCAAAAAGGGGTGTGCGGGTGATGGGAAGTAGAGAACTCCCAGTCTGACTCACCATAGTACTGGTACCCATTAGAGACACGGGTATCCTAATAGGGCAAATAGCTATAAAATGTCCTGCCCCTCCACACTACAGACAACTGTTATTATTCATCCCCCGTTAGCGCTCCCAAACTGATAGCCTAGTTCGTCCCAACTGCATAGGCTCAGGAATATCCAAATCACCCGTCGTAGATTCACGAGAGAGCTCTGGGGACATCAACTCCTCTCGGAAGAGCTGCCTGCCTTCGGAAACTTCCGGATTCCATAGGAGGTGAACACACCATATCGGGAGCACGAGTGTGCCCGAGACCAGACCTCCTCTCACTTGCATTCCCTTAGGTGTCCTTCAATTTGAATGGTTAAGGCGATAAGAGTGTCGAGGTCCACCGGCAGTTCCCGAGCAGCTAGCTCACCCTTTACCTCCTCAGATAATCCGTGCAGAAAAGTATCGAAAAGAGACTCCGGATTCCAGGCACTCTCAGCAGCCAACGTGCGAAAGTCCACCGCGTAGTCTGCCACACTACGGAGTTTTGACGTAAGTCAAGCAGTTTTCTGGCCACCTTTCTCCTTTGAACCGGCCTTTAACCCATGGTCGTAGGTACAAAGTCCAGAAACAGGCAAGGGTCAAAACCGGGAGGACTAGAAAAAGGAGAATGCAAAAAGCAGGAGAAAGGGAAAAATTGCTGGTTGACTGGAAACATACAAGACGAACTGGCACAGAGAGACAGGAAACACAGGGATAAATACACTGGGAAAAATAAGCGACACCTGGAGGGGGTGGAGACAATCCCAAGGACAGGTGAAACAGATCAGGGCGTGACACAGTGAATGTTCCAAAGTGGCCTCGTTACAGTTTTGACTTACAACAACCAATTTGACAGAGCTTGAATAATTTTCTCAAGAACAAAGGGAAAATGTTGCACAATCCAGGAGTGGAAAAATTTACCCAGAAAGACTTACAGCTGTAATCAGTGCAAAAAGTACTTCTACAAAGTATTGATTCAAAGGTGTGAATACTTACAGTACCAGTCAAACATTCAGACACACCTACTCATTTTCCTTATTTTTTTTTTATACTATTTTCTACATTGTAGAATAATAGTGAAGACATCAAAACTATGAAATAACACATATGTGGTCACAAAAAAAGTGTTAAAACTAATTGTAATGCTCCGGGTGTCGTGGGTGTGGAGTCAAATGCAGGAGACAGAGAGTTCAATGCTGTGCGTCTTTTAATAGCGCCTAACAAGGTGCTCACAAAAGTAACGTTCCCAAACACAGGGAATCAAAATGTACAATGGAACAAATCACGACCAGGCACAAAACTCGTACCTCTACAACAGAGCCGAAGGTTACATAGAAATAATCCCGCACAACAACCAGGCGGGCCGGCTGTCTAATAAAGACAAACTAATTAACCCTACACAGGTGCTACCACTAAACATACAAGGAGGGGGAGGAAAAACAATCAGTGGCAGCTAATAGGCCGGTGACGACGACCGCCGAGCGCCACCCGCCCGGGAAAAGGAAACACCCTCGGTCGGACTCGTGACACAAATCAAAATATATTTTATATTTCAGATTCTTCAAAGTAGCCACACTTTGCCTTGATGACAGCTTTGCACACTCTTGGCATTCTCTCAACCAGCTTCATGAGGTAGTCACCTGGAATGCATCTCAATTAATAGGTGTGCCTAGTTAAAAGTTATTTCTTTCTTAATACGTTTGAGCCAATCAGTTGAGTTGTGACAAGGTAGGTGTGGTATACCGAAGATAGCCCTTTTTGGTAAAAGATCAAGTCCACATTATGGCAAGAACAGCTCAAATAAGCAAAGAGAAACGACAGTCCATCATTACTTTACGACATAAAGGTCAGTCAATACGGAAAATTTCTTTAAGTGCAGTCCATCAAACGCTATGATGAAACTGGATCTCATGAGGACCACCACAGTAAAGGAAGACCCAGAGTTACTTCTGCTGCAGAGGATAAGTACATTAGCGTTAACACCACCTCAGATTGCAGCCCAAATAAATGCTTCACAAAGTTCAGGTAACAGACACATCTCAACATCAACTGTTCAGAGGATACTGCGTGAATCAGGCCTTAAAGGGCCAATTGCTGCAAAGAAACCACTACGAAAGGACAACAATAATAAGAAGAGACTTGTTTGGGCCAAGAAACACAAGCAATGGACATTAGACTGGAGGAATTCTGTCCTTTGGTCTGACGAGTCCAAATACGAGATTTTTGTCTCCAACTGCCATGTCTTTGTAGGGTGAACGGATGATCTCTGCATATGTGATTCCCACCGTGAAGTATGGAGGATGAGATGTGATGGTGTGGGGGTGATTTGCTGGTGACACTGTCAGTGGTTTATTTAGAATTCAAGGCACACTCAACCAGCATAGCTACCACAGGATTCTGCAGCGATACGCCATCCCATCCAGTTTGCGCTTAGTGGGACTATCATTTGTTTTTTCAAGAGGACATTGACCCAAAACACTCCTCCAGGCTGGTTAAGGGCTATTTGACCAAGCAGAGTGATGGGAGTGCTACATCAGATGACCTGGCCTCCACAATCACCCGACCTCAACCCAATTGAGATGGTTTGGGATGAGTTGGACCGCAGAGTGAAGGATAAGCAGCCAATAAGTGCTCAGCATATGTGGGAACTCCTTCAAGACTATTGGAAAACAATTCCTCATGAAGCTGGTTGCCAAGAGTCTGCAAAGCTGTCATCAAGGCAAAGGGTGGCTACTTTGTTTAATACTTTTTTGGTTACTACATGATTCCATATATGTTATTTCATCGTGTTGATGTCTTCACCTTTATTCTACAACGTAGAAAATAGTGAAAATAAAGAAAAACCCTTGAAGGTGTGTCCAAACTTTTGACTGGTTTTGTATGTAAATGAGATATTTCTGTATTTCAGTTTGGTCTGCTCTAGTTATGTTTGTAACCAGTTTATAATAGCAATGAGGCACCTCAGGGGTTTGTGATATATGACCAATATAACACGGCTGGCTAAGGGCTGTGTCCTAGCACTCCGTGTTGCGTCGTGCATAAGAACAGCTCTTAGCCATGGTATATTGGCCATATACCACACCCCCTCTGGCCTTATTGCTTAAATATAACATAGAAATGCCTCATGAGCTTAGTTAGACTGTTTTTCTCTGTCAGAACCCCAAATATGAGCTAATTTTACTCCATTGTGTTTAAACAATGTATAGCTTCAAAACATGGTTAAAACATAATTTTGATCTCATGGATGGTCAGTCCTTGAACCCATCCCTCACCAGTTTACCAAAAAAGTGTCATGCTGGGCAGTTGTTTGAATACCAGATTGCAGCTTTAAAGAAATGAGAAGATATAGCAGCTTGACTCTGTATTTGAGTCACTTACTAAGGAGATGCCACCATCCTTTTTTCACTGCTTTGAAACTTTCCTCTGCTGTGTGTGTGTGTCTGTGTTGTGTTTGTGTGTGTATAGGTGTGTGTGCATGTGTGTAAATGCTTTGTGTGTGCACGCGTGCATATGTGATTGCGTGCATGCATGGCTGTGTTGTGTGTTATCATGTGTGTTTTCCTCCCCTTCAATTACATTGACTCCACTCAGTGATACACGGGTCAGGGAACTGCATTAAAGCTGTTCAGTCTGTGCAGTCTGGACAGTGTTTGAGTCCTACAGAGGAGCTATCACGTCTGGGTTCACTCTCTGTGCCAAGCACCGCTCCTCGTTCACAACCTAATGCATCGCAGATTCGCTGTTCAATCAAAGCCAATACACATGTTTCCGCAGTAAGACTAGGATGAGATTGTTCTCGAGGAAGATGGTTTGAATAAATGTGAGGTTGAATTGACATGTTATGTCATATAAAAACACTTTTTTTGTTGATTAAATGACTCCAAACTCTTGTTGAAACCAAGATCCGGTTTCAGGTTTTGATTGAATAAAGTTCCATATTTCTCAGTCCTAATTACATAGGCTACTCAAAATCCTCTAAGAGGAACTATTATTGGTTTAGGAAAATCAGCAAAGGTTATTTGTTTTATTTTTGTTCCTGAATTTCATGATTGCCTCTCGAAGTTGTACATTTGAGTAATATGCTTATTTTGTATTTAATTTACAAAAAGGAGGACAAGAGCTCTGTCCTTCTTTTCGTAATTTACTTAGACAGTTGGAAGGTAGGCGGGATACAGGTTGTAGAGGGGAAGACAGCAAGAAAGTACAGACTGGGGTGAGATTCGTACCCATGCCACTGTGGGCAATATGTCCTTGGGAGTCTGCACGACTACAAACTACACTTGGCCACACTCCCACACAGGGTAATATGTTTTTGAAGTGAAGAATGAGTGTCTAAATATTTTTGGGACGATTTAGATTATTTTTGTGAAAAGCTGGAGCATATTCTTTCAGCTGTCTTTCCCCCCCTTTCATTCAGCTCTCAGACTATGGTATGCAATATACAGCCTGAGATCTTGTTTTCGGAGTGAAATGCAGCATTCAGGATGAGGGTCAGAAAGGGAGGAAGTCATCGATTCACCTCTGTAGGTAGTATTGTCATCGGAACTGTGGGTGAGGGAGCTTGTGGCTCACCTCTGTTGGCGTTCTCCTCCACAAGGCCTGGGATGTGGGGGTAGGTAGGGTTGGGGAGTGGGCTGAGCTGGCCGGAGCAGGTCTTGTCTCCCCCTTCGTCCAGGCTGGGACCTTGGGGGCCCTGGGGGGAGGGCGTGGGGGAGATGGCGGGCCGGGAGCTGGTCAATGAGCTGGAGGGTCTGGAGCTGGCACAGTTCTGGAGGGGCACAGGGAGAAGAGTAAGGAGTCAAGGACTTACAGTGAGGGAAAAAAGTATTTGATCCCCTGCTGATTTTGTAAGTATGCCCACTGACCAATAAATGATCAGTCTATAATATTAATGGTAGGTTTATTTGAACAGTGAGAGACAGAATAACAACAAAAAAATCCAGAAAAACGCATGTCAAAAATGTTCTAAATTGATTTGCATTTTAATGAGGGAAATAAGTATTTGACCCCTCTGCAAAACATGACTTAGTACTTGGTGGCAAAACCCTTGTTGGCAATCACAGGAGGTCAGACGTTTCTTGTAGTTGGCCACCAGGTTTGCACACATCTCAGGAGGGATTTTGTCCCACTCCTCTTTGCAGATCTTCTCCAAGTCATTAAAGTTTCGAGGCTGACATTTGGCAACTCGAACCTTCAGCTCCCTCCACAGCTTTTTTATGGGATTAAGGTCTGGAGACTGGCTAGGCCACTCCAAGAACTTAATATGCTTCTTCTTGAGCCACTCCTTTGTTGCCTTGGCCGTGTGTTTTGGGTCATTGTCATGCTGGAATACCCATCCACGACCCATTTTCAATGCCCTGGCTGAGGGAAGGAGGTTCTCACCCAAGATTTGACGGTACATGGCCCTGCCCATCGTCCCTTTAATGCGGTGAAGTTGTCCTGTCTCCTTAGCAGAAAAACACCCTGAAAGCAGAATGTTTCCATCTCCATGTTTGATGGTGGGGATGGTGTTCTTGGGGTCATAGGCAGCATTCCTCCTCCTCCAAAGACGGCGAGTTGAGTTGATGCCAAAGAGCTCCATTTTGGTCTCATCTGACCACAACACTTCACCCAAACGTAGCGCTTTTCTTCTCTCCTTGATCGTTTGGGGTTTTGATTTGGAGGCGGGCTTAGAGGAGGGGAGTGCAGCCAACAGACAAAAGGTCTATGGGCTTTAGAATGGAAAGCTGTCCTAGCCGACAACCTGACATTACTTCCTCCTTCTGCTCCTTGTAATTCATTGGCAGATTCTCCTACTGACCTGGATTGAAACCTTACAAACTATAAACAAACCCATTTAAGAAAGAAGACCATGTGCAGACCAGTTGACCACCCAGTTAAAATGGTGAAATCCCTCCATGGCATTGTGCATGCAATCAAAGTGTTTTGTGGCAAGTGCACTCTCTATCCATCTCTATGGGCGACACATTTCACAATTTGAACAAATTTAAAACAGGGAATCTCTCTAAGAGACCAAAATAAACTCCAATCATTGAATCCCATTTGTTTGCACAGCTATTAAACAGACTTCAGAGAGCACCAGGGCACTTCCATGGGCTTGGCCTCTTGTATTACATATGTCTGTCATGAAGGAATGCCTAGATCACAGATCTCTGAACAAACTCTCAAAGTTATGCCTGCCGCTCCTTTTACAACCCCTACTCAATGTAGATCTCCAGGAAACACACACGCACCCACACTGTTCGCCCCCGGCTTCCTATATCTTGTCAAAACTTGAATTAAGAATACTTTTTTTTTTTACTTATCCACTTCCAATATCGATATTTCAGTGCTGTCAAAGCCACGGCACTCCAAGTATTGAAAAGGGGTTGTTTTTTATTTGGGTGGTGCAACTGACAGCTTTATTTCACAAAGCAATCTGGCAGTGTGTGTACAAGTGTGGGGTCATGAGGGTCACCAGGCAGTTGGTATCAAGCAGGCAGGCAACATTGGTCTAGAGCTTGTGTATAAATTAACTTGAAGGGGGGACTCCCAGAGGTCTAAAAGGGCTGTTTGCACAACCTACTGCATTTTGGGTCTGCTGAACAGCGGTCAATAGGATTATTAAATTAACAATGACAGAATGTCATTAGATGTAATGATTGGGGGTAATTTTTTGCTTTGCTGCACTATACCTATGCTGACATGAATGCGGCGCCGAATCATTTAAGAGATGTGAACAACAACGCTGCGCTCTGTATCCTCTTTTTATTTATTTTTATTTCAATATTTGCTTTGATGTGCATTCTGAGAAATCTATGGACTAATGGCCATTTAGAAAACAGAGCTGAAACGAACAGCGTGCTTCATTCCAGTGTATCTGGTTATGCGTCACACAATCATTTTACATCAACCATATGAAACATTCATAAAAAGCCTTTTAGATAAAACAATTTTTTATGTCTCATGTATCTTCTGAAGTACCATATGCAGTAACAGTATGCTGCAAAGAACTGTATTCGTACCTTCCACCAGAGACGATACTGAATCCTATATTTTACAACTGGGGAGATATAGGGCATGTTCGGTCATCTAGAGCCAAATGTCTCCCATCTCCAGACAGACAGGTAGATACTGTATTTCAGCGGGATTTATGGGGCAAAATAGCATTAGCTAAAAAACATCCGCTGCATGGGCAAACTGGATGGCGGACTTTGAGATTGGAAAATTGCCAGAGAGCACTAAAAGGAGCACCCCCACACTGATAATACAGCTGCACGGTATATCAGCTACCCTGGGGTGTGTTTGCCCCCCACCCCCCCCCCCCCCTCCCAAGCCATTTTTTTTTTTTTACTAGTCACAATCTTCACAGTGTCAGGAACTGTAACGGGGTCAAAAAGGAAGAAGGGGCGATATTCTAAAATCAATCTGCCTTTAAAAATGGTCTGATTCCCTTCTCAATTACCTGATGGTTGAAGGGTGGGGGTGGGGGGGGGGGGACTGGACTGGGGAACAAACTGCTCTGAGCCATAAAGCGTGACAACCCGGGAGAGGAGTTAATGTGATCACTCATAAGGGACGAGTTGCAGAAGGGGGTGGAGGAGAGGGGACAGTTGTTGTGTGTGAAGGGGGTTGGGGGGCTTTGGTTGGTGTGTGTATGTGTGGAGGGGGGCTATTAACTACTTTTAAAGCGCTTTGCCGGAGCTAAGTGATTGCAGGGAGCAGGAGGGAACAGTATAAATAGTGGCCTGACACTTTAATGTCAGGGGACAGCTCGTCCAGGATTAGAAACTTGTAACCCCGGTGGTGCGGGTGACATTGGTCGGGATGAAGGTGCTGGGCCGGCGTGCGGCATAGGGGCTATTACAGAGGTGCGTGTTTGATGTATAAGGGCTTCTAACATGGGGCTTGCCGCCAGCGGTACAAAAAGCATTGCTCAGCGGCTACTTCTCACTGACATTGCAGCATTGATGTAGAAAAGAACATGGTCTGTGTACTATGGTGAACTATGTATGAACTATGTGGTGAACTATGTGAATCTGCGCACACACACACACACACACACACGTAAAAGGGATGCTAGGTTACATACTGAAAAACGTAGCGCTTTTCTTCTCTCCTTGATCCTTTTAACTGTGCTCCGAACCTGCAGCAAAGAGAGATACGAGAAAGAGCGAGAGAGAGAGAGAGAGAGAGAGAGAGAGACAGGGCAATAAGAGAGTTTGACACAGAACATACCATGCTGTATTTGTATTTATTAAGGATCCCCATTAGCTGCTACTTTGGCAGCACCTACTCTTCCTGGGGTACAGGAACATTAAGGCAGTTATATACCATTTAAAATATTACATTACATTAAATTTCATAACACTTTTCACAACACATTATAGGTGTGTTCTCTCAGGCCACTACTCTACAATCAAATATCTACAATACAAATTCCATGTGTACGAGTGCGTGTCTTATCATGTGTGTGTGTCTCTTCACAGTCCCCGCTGTTCCATAAGGTGTATTTTTATCTGTTTTTTCTCCTCAAATCTGATTCTACTGCTTGCATCAGTTACCTGATGTGGAATAGAGTTCCATGTAGCCATGGCTCTATGTAGTACTGTACGTCTCCCATAGTCTGTTCTTGACTTGGGGACAATACAACACTTACAAAAACAAAACAAAAAATCCTTCAAATGCATCCCCCTGCATCTGGAAGCAAATTCAAAATAAAGAACAAAGTGGAGAGAGAGAGAGAGAGAGAGAGAGAGAGAGAGAGCGAGACAGAGAGAGAGACACAAAAAGCACGCAGCACATTTTTTTAGGCCGATGAGCAGCACCGGAGAGGGGAAAACAGAAATGTTCCAGTTTGTCAGGGGTAATGGAACCTGAAAGTGACACATAGCGCCAGCAAACTAAGGAGACTACTTTAAGCTATCATCTGTCACATGGCAAGGGGAACCAACAAATGGAGCTATAGGGGGGGAAAGGGTTGCACTAGCAGAACAGATTACATTTGCAGTGAGGAACAGTATCCAATAGTGCTGTTTTGTTGCACACATAGATTACATCTCTTTTTTTGGTGGTTAAATGTTTTGGGCAGGGTATATTTACAGTATGAATGCATATTACATTGTAGGCTATTTTTTGTATATATATTTATTGTTTCAGTAGAATTTGGTTTACATGAAAATGGAGCTACTAAAGTAACAATAGCAAGGCAAGGATTTACTTGAAAGTCATCAACTGAATTACTGATAGATATTTCCCTAAAACTGGCTATTAAAATTAGTAGAATGTGTTTAAGGTTTCCAATGGAATGCTTTAAAATTACATTTTTTTATTCATAATATATTTTGTGCGATTCATTTCATCATACCTCTTCACACAAATTGGCTACATTTAAAAATGTTTTACAACTTTATGTTAAGCCTGCAGGAGTAATGCATCCCAATGCTGTTATTATGCATCGTAAGACTTGGCATAAGCATAAGCACCCCTTATGTCTCGTTATCAACTTGACTAAAACTATTTTGAGTCAGTTAAAAACGTCCTACATGGAGAGACAATCAAATATCATAAGCCTTACAATACATTTTAAAGGCTCATGCATGCTTATAACAACAACAAAGGACACAAGTTGTATCTGTATTCTATCGATCCTGTTTACTACTGTAACTGTGAAGCATTTCCCTCCAATGACGTTTTCTTCAATGAGGCTGGTTGCTGTCACCATACACTGTAAATTTGTAACGGGCTCCGGCGCACTCAGGGGCAGCCCGCTCCATTAGTGAATATGCATTATTTCTTATGGCTTCATTAGGCTGCGGCATGTCATAATTTATGACGCCACACTGAAATACACACACTAAAAATAGTGTGTGTGTGTCTGTGTATGTGTGTGTGGCAGGGGGATGTTTTGCATACACACAATCGCTGAGCGGGCCCATAATGAAGAGAGCAGAAGGCTCCTGACAGGCAGAATCAACAGAGCAGTGTCATATTCCACACCCCTATTAATCCTGACGGGATGAGGAGCGGCAAACGTTTGAGATGAGTTTAGATAATGTTTACACAGCGATATTCAGGGGGAATCCTGGTGTTTTTGTTCATATCAAAGCTGAGGAAATTACGTGACATTGACCTGCCGAGCATTTGAAATGCGTTTAGATAATGTTTACCAACCGCTGTTAAAGGGGAAATCCTGGTTATTTCGATAGCATAAAAGAAAAGGCAAGAGGCAATTAAGTGACATTGACTTAATGAATCATTTGACAATGAAGGGAAGGGCATTGTTTTAGACGATTGTTATGCGGTTAAGGATTTCTGTTGCCTGAAGATTTTGCAGGGATGTAACCGCGAGTCTCCGTTGTAAATGGGAGAAAAACGATTAGCACATGAAAGACGTGCATGTACACACACCTGCCGACATCCTTAGAGTTGATTGAAATAAAAAGTAATCAAAGAGGAGGATGAAGAGCTGACCAAGGAGAAAAAGTGAATTGGGATAAATTATGTAATCATTGTAATTAAATATATGTAATTAAATAATAATTAAATATATGTTGCAATGGAGTGTAATATCAGTGGGTATGATATATGTAACATTGTGTTTTCCTAATTATGAAACCTGCAAACAACAAGAGTATTTTCCAGCTTTGCATTCAAATGCACAGTACATTTTAGCAAATTTTGGTAACTTTCAATAAATTTGAATTTGATTGAATCTTTTCAACTTTCATTGCAATCTATTCATTGCAATCTGTGTAACATGTAACTCTAATTCACAATAAAACGCACACTACTCATTGATGTAATTGTTCATATTGATATTTAGATTTAAGGGACCCATTGAATCAAATAACATAGAACAAATACATACGATCTATCACTGTTCTCAAAGAATAATGCTGAGTAACACTTTATAATAAATGGTTAATTACTGAACATGATTCAATTGTGTTACCTACTCCTATACAGTGATATAAGAAGGTTCAATATAATCCACTGGTGTGTACACGCATAGAGATCCCACACGTATCCCTGATTCTATATGTAATTCTTTGCCAACACTAATGTTGCTAAAAGAAAATGAACGTAACAAGACCAATGGACCGCAGGTCCCAACCTATTAAAATGAATAAATAAATTACAATATCCATCCAGGCCTTTGCCACATGGGAAATTTGTGTGACTGGACCTTCTCAAATAGTATTTGAGTACCCCTGATTTAAGGGGATACCATCTGGCAACTCTCCACTTATCGGAAGAAGAGAAGATGAATGTCAACACTTAGAGTCAAATTCATACATGTGCTCTCTCCTCTTTATGTCTTCCTCTCTCATTGTATTTGTTTGAACAAAGGGCGCTCAACTTGTACTGCACTGACTCAGATGACTGATGATTGTCTAAAAGACATGATAATAAGATGATAGTTGGATCTAATTTGTTATTGAAAAAAAAAATCACTTGTTATGGCTTGACATCACCTGCCATCAAATGGTTGGAGAGTTACTTATCCAATAGAACTCAGGAGAGTATTCTTCAATGGAAGCTTCTCTAACATCAGATAAGCTCAAATGACTACGTATGCTGATCATTGTACACCCCACACATCAGCACCTACAGAGAGTGAGCTCACTGAGACTCTTAGCAAGGAGTAACAGTCAGTTTCAGATCAGGTAATTAACAATAAACTGGTCTTAAATACATCTAAAAACCAAAGACATTGTATTTGGTTCAGAGCATTATCTTCGACCTAAGCCTCAACTGGAGTTGTGCATAAAGGATGTGACCATTGAACAAGTTGAAGAAGCTGAACTCGTCAGAGTAACATTGGATGGTCAGTTTGACAAAGTCATACTCACAAAGTTGTTGTGAAGATGGGGAGAGGTACAGTATTTATTTTTTTATTTTTCATTTTACCTTTATTTAACCAGGCAAGTCACTTAAGAACAAATTCTTATTTTCAATGGCGGCCTAGGAACAGTGGGTTAACTGCCTTGTTCAGGGGCAGAACGACAGATTTGTAACTTGTCAGCTCGGGGATTTGAACTTGCAAACTTCCGGTTACTAGTCCAACGCTCTAACCACTAGGCTACCCTGTCTGTTATAAAAAAGATGTCCTGCATTTTTGACAGAAAGATCCACTGTACTAGTTGATCAGGCTTTGATCTTGTCCCATCTTGATTACTGTCCGGTAATATGGTCAGGTGCAGCAAAGAAAGGCCTTGCCATTAACTGTATGCAGGGAACTAACATCAACAACATGCATGGTAGTCTTTCCTTGTTGAGGGTTGAGGAGAAAATGGACTACTTCTCTTTTATTCTTGATACGAAACATTTGTGCTTTGCACACCTGGATTGTACAATATTTGCACATAAAAAAATATTCAAGCTCGGTCAAGTTGGTTGTTGATCATTGCTAGACAGACATTTTAAAGCCTTGCCATAGATTTTCAAGCCAATTTAAATCAAAACTGTAACTAGGCCAATCAGGAAAATTCCATTGCTTTTTGGTAAGCAACTCCAGTGTATATTTGTCCTTGTGTTTAGGTTATTGTCCTGCTGAAAGGTCTCCCAGTGTTTGTTGAAAAGAAGACAAAACCAGGTTTTCCTGCCTGTGGTTAGCTATGTTCCATTTATTTTTATCCTAAAAAAACTCCATAGTCCTCGCCAATGACAAGCATACCCATAACATGATACAGCCACCAACATGCTTGAAAATATGAAGAGTGGTATTCAGTGATGAGTTGTGTTGGATTTGCCCCAAACATAAACACTTTGTATTCAGGACATAAAGGTAATTTCTTTGCCACATTTATTTGCACTTTAACTTTAGTGCCTTATTGCAAACAGGATGCATGTTTTGCAATATTTTTTATTCTGTATAGGCTTCCTTCTTTTCACTCTGTCAATTAGGTTATTATTGTGGAGTAACTATAAAGTTGTTGATCCATCCTAAATATTATCCTATCACAGCCATTAAACTCTGTAGCTGTTTTAAAGTCACCATTGGCCTCATGGCGAAATCCCTGAGTGGTTTCCTTCCTTTCCGGCAAGTTAGGAAGGATGCCTGTATCTTTGCAGTGTCTGGGTGTATTGCTACAGTACACCACCCAAAGTGTAATTACACTGTAATAACTTCACCATGCTCAATGGGATATTCAACGTCAGCCTTTATTTATTTTTACCCATCTACAAATAGGTGCCCTTCTTTGTGAGGCATTAAAAAACCTCCCTGGTCTTTGTGGTTGAAATTCACTACTCGACTGAGAGACCTTACAGATAATTGTATGTGTGGGGTACAGAGATGAGGTAGTCATTCAAACATCATGGTTAACACTATTATTGCACACAGAGTGAGTCCATGAAACTTTCATGTGACTTGTTAAGCAAACGTTTACTCCTGAACTTATTCAGGCATGCCATAACAAAGGGTTTGAATACTTATTGACTTGAAGACATTTCAGCTTTGCATTTTAATTCATTTGTAAATAATTCTATAAACATAATTCCACATTGACCTTATGGGGTATTGTGTGTAGACCAGTGACACCAATCACAATGTAATACATTTTAAATTCAGGCTGTAACACAACAAAACATGGAAAAAGCCAGAGGTGTGAATACTTTCTGAAAGCACTGTACATACCCCACCAGACACCACACTATGGATTTCTTCACGGTGCATAAACCAAAGACAGATTGAATGGATCGCTCAGTTATGTATAGAGCCATGTCATCATGGAATTCTCTGCCACCAGAGGTTACACTCAGGTAAAAAGCAAGTTTAGCTTTAAAAAACAGAAAATGTTGTTTGTATCACAGCACCTCTTCTCTTTCTAAAGATCGAATTTAACTGTACTGTATATAAGAATATGAGTATATATGAATAGTATGTAAATAGTATTTTTGTTGTGCCTTGTAATATGTTATGTTGTTCTTGTCTATTACTGTTCTGTACTTCGTCATGTATTTGTACGTTTTATGTGGACCCCAGGAAGAGTAGCTGCTGCATGTGCAGTAGCTAAGTGGGATCCTAATAAACAAAACTTTCTCTCTCTGTCTTGTCACATATGCGATAATTTAATCCAAAGGGAGGTCATTGGATGTTACCTTCCCTGGTGATCTGGACTGGTTTGCTTAAATGAGAGAAGACAGAACAGAACTTCTCAACTCTGGCCTCTCCTTTCCGCTCCTTATAATGATCTGATTTACCCCTAGTCAGATACACACACACACAAAAACTTTGATCGTTCTATTCAAATTTCCTTTGGGTGTCAGAGGGCGAAACGTGAAGCTGCCAGTGTTTTCTGTCACACCTTTAAGCAGCGTCAAAAAAGCAAAAAAAAGGCCAGAGCGCGAGAAAAGCAAAAAAGAAAAGAGGGAGATAAAAAAAAGGAAGATTATTACATTTAGTATTTACAAAACCCCTTTTGAAAAGCAGAACGTGTAAATGGGTTGCTCACAAATTGTGAAGACCCAGAGGTCAAGGAGAACTTGAAGTAAGAAAATTGATTCCTGCACACTAAAAAAGCCACTTAAGCAAGAATGTGACAATGATTTATTTTACAATGTGGGGGGTCAGGCCAATGCGTCTGCTATGTCAATGCAGTGCTATGACTCAGGGACACCTCTTCACACCTCTCTGTAGAGCAAAATGATAAAAAAAAACTAAGGGAGGAGAGGTGTCCTGACTCTTGCGGTCACGTACTGCGTGGACTCCTGTGATGGAGGGAGGGGGGCGGAAAGACAGGGATGGAGAGGGGGGTGATGGAGAGGAAGAGGGGACATTGTACTGTGCCCCAGTGACAATGACCTTGCCCACTAAGTCATAGCATCAGAAGATTATATTTTTTATGCATCCTTGCTGCATTGATAGAAGTCACCCAGTTCTAAGGTATGTGTGTATATATATATACACAGTACCAGTCAAAAGTTTGGACACCTACTCAATCAAGGGTTTTTCTTTATTTTTACTATTTTCTACATTGAAGACAATCAAAACTATGAAATAACATATATGGAATCATGTAGTAACCAAAAGTAGCCACCCTTTGCCTTGATGACAGCTTTACACACGCTTGGCATTCTCTCAACCAGCTTCACCTGGAATGCTATTCCAACAGTCTTGAAGGAGTTCCCACATATGCTGAACACTTGGCTGCTTTTCCTTCACTCTGCGGTCCAACTCACCCCAAACAATCTCAATTGGGTTGAGATCGGGTGATTGTGGAGGCCTAGGTCATCTGATGAAGCACTCCATCACCCTCCTTCTAAGTCAAATAGTCCTTACACAGCTTGGAGGTGTATTGGGTCATTGTCCTGTTGAAAAACAAAGGATAGTCGTACTAAGCGCAAACCAGATGGGATGGCATATAGTTGCAGATATGCCGTGTCTCTTGAATTCTAAATAAATCACAGACAGTGTCACCAGCAAATCACTCCCACACCTCCTCCTCCATGCTTCACGGTGGGAACTACACATGTAGATATCATCTGTTCACCTACTCCACATCTCACAAAGACACGGCGGTTGGAACCAAAAACACATATTTGGACCAAAGGATTTGACCAAAGGACAGATTCCTACCGGTCTAATGTCCATTCCTCGTGTTTCTTGGCCCAAATAAGTATTTTCTTGCTTGGGCCAAGAATGATAAAATAAAATAAAGTATTTTCTTCTTATTGGTGTCCTTTAGTAGTGGTTTCTTTGCATCAATTTGATTTACGCAGTCTCCTCTGAACAGTTGATGTTGAGATGTGTCTGTTACTTGAACTCTGAAGCATTTATTTGGGATGTAATTTATGAGGCTGGTAACTCTAATGAACTTATCATCTGCACCAGAGGTAACTCTGGGTCTTCCTTTCTTGTGGCAGTCCCCATGAGAGCCAGTTTCATCATAGCGCTTGATGGTTTTTGCGACTGCACTTGAAGACACTTTCAAAGCTCTTGAAATATTCCGCATTGACTGACCTTCATGTCTTAAAGTAATGATGGACTGTTGTTTCTCTTTGCTTATTTGAGCTGTTCCTGACATAATATGGACTTGGTCTTTTACCAAATAGGGCTGTATACCACCCCTACCTTGTCACAACACAAGTGATTGGCTCAAATGCATTAAGAAGGAAAGTAATTCCACAAATTAACTTTTAAGAAGGCACACCTGTTAATATAAATGCTTTCCAGGTGACTATCTAATGAAGCTGGTTAAGAGAATGCCAAGAGTGCAAAGCTGTCATCGAGGCAAAGGGTGGCTACTTTGAAGAATCTCAAATATAAAATATATTTCGATTTGTTTAACACTTTTTTTTGTTACTACATGATTCAATATCCAACCATATGGACCAAAATCGTGACGCCACAAGGGAGCTGCCAGATGATGGTGTGTTCTTTCATAGTTTTATGTCTTCACTATTATTCTACAATGTAGAAATAGTAAAAATAAAGAAAAACCCTGCAATGAGTAGGGGTCTCCAAACTTTTGACTGGTACTGTATGTATATATATATATATATATATATATATATATATATATATATATATATATATATGTGTGTATGAATGTATGTACTGTGGCGTACAGCAGGTCAGCCACCAGGGGGAGACTCGTCGAGGCCTGGTGGCAGACGGAGTCTACATCACGAGGCGATGGCTCCCTCTGCTGGACATGCCAGGTCTCCCTGGTCTGCCACAAGTGGTGGAGAATGCAGGCATTCTGATAACGTGGTCAGATAGCTCAGTTCGTCCGGGCCCAACAAGCACAACAGGCAGTTCAGGAACCGACGCTGGAGGAACTGGAGGAACAACGTCCGCCTCGTTGAGGAAATCAGGAAGCTGCAAGGAGGAGCGTCTCCTTAATCACATCCCAACCAGTTTTTAATCAAACTAACGGAAGACGATGACATCGAAACATACCTCTATACGTTTGAACGGACAGCACTACAGGAAGGATGGCCAAGGCCGAAGTGGGCAAGTCTGCTGGCCCCATTCCTCTCTGGGAATGCCCAAAAGGCGTATTGGGACCTGAACAACGAACAGGCGGCCAACTACAACGGACTCAAACTGGAGATATTCAGCCTCTACGGGTACAGCCTGGCCCATCGGGCTCAACTGTTCCACGACTGGAGGTTCGTACCCAACGCATCCCCCCCGAGCCCAGATGAGCAACCTACTGCACATCACCAGGGCATGGCTCCTAACCGACGTATCCACCCTCTCTATCCTCGACAAAGTGGTCCTGGGTCGCTTCTTACGGGTGCTTCCCCATGATATGAAGAGGGCAGCGAGTCTATGCGCGCTCCAGACCTTGGAGGGCCTCCTGGAAGCAGTGGAGACGCATCAGAACACTCAAGCCCTGCTGAGCGGGAACCAGGCCGAGTCGGCGACCCGTTTGAGGGGACGGAAGGACAGCCCCACCGCTGTGTACCCCGAACGGACAGTCGGCAGGTCCAAAGGACCGCTAGCCTGTGGAGAGACGGCTGGGGTAGGGTTGATCCGCCACCGACGACCCCAGGTAGATGGAGACCAAAGGAGGTGTTTTGAGTGTGGCACCCGGGGGCACATTGCCTGGAATTGCCAGGCTCGAGAGGAGTCAATGCCATCAGTAAGCCCCGGAGACGAGGTGGGTCACGCCGTGAACTATGTCACCTCCTGCACCATGAATCAACAGCACCATGGTCCCGGTGAAGGTTGACGGAATGGAAGCTCTATTACACTCCGGAAGTATGGTTACACTCGTAACCACGAGCCTGCTGAACCAGGAGACCGAAAATGGTAGGGAGATGTCCATTTCCTGTGTTCTTGGTGACACAAAGCGGTATCCAACCATATGGACCAAAATCGTGACGCCACAAGGGAGCTGCCAGATGATGGTGTGTGCAGAACCAGAGTTGCTGGTACCTCTCCTAGTGGGACGGGATTGTTCGCTGGTCGCGGCCCTATGGGGGCACGAGCTGAAGAAAAAGATACGAGCTGGTCGAAAAGAGAGCGGGGACGACTCATCGCCTGTGCGGCCCGGAAGCAACCGGTTGACCAACCTGTATCTACGGGTCTGGAGTCGGACGGGGCACCAGAACCCGACCCCCCTGGGGAACCATTGGAGGAGGAGCCCAGCCTCCCCCTCCTCAATTTCGAGGGGCTAGTTGAGACACCCGCTGGGGGCCAACTGAGGGGACAATTCGGGACGGCCCAGTGTGAGGATCCGATCTTGAAAGCCGCCGCAGCCCAAGTGATAGTGGTGGATGGACAGCTACTCCCGGGGGTGAGTGACTGGCGATACCCCCATTTCCAAATCAAGAATAACCCTTTGTATCAGGTGTCGCGCCAACAGGGGGAACTTTGAGAGGTATTGTTGGTGCCCCGATGACGGTATGTGGGAACCGTTCTTCAGCTGGCCCACACCCACCTGTTGGGGGCGCACCTGGGAATGGAGAAGACCCGGGAACGGATCGCCGCCCGGTTCCACTGGCCCGGGGTGAGGAGGGCCGTGGAAGACTACTGTTTGCGGCTGCCCGGAGTGTCAACTCACTGCAGCAAAAGCACACTTCCGAAACCCTACCGATCATCTCTGTGCCATTTGAACGCATCTCCATGGCCATAGTGGGACCCCTGGTAAAAACAGCACAAGGACACCGGTACATCCTGGTGATCCCAAGGCCATTCCCCTACGGGCGGCGGTATCCAAGGGAATCGCCCGGGAGCTGTTCTACCTCTTTAGCCGGGTGGGCATCCCAAACGAGATCCTGACAGACGAAGGTACTGAGTTTATGTCCCACCTAATGAAAGATTTGTGTGCTCTCCTGCAGATCAAGTAGATCTGGACCTCCGTCTTTCACCCGCAGACGGATGGGCTCGTCAAGCGGTTCAATAAAACGCTCAAACAAATGCTGCGGAAGGTCATCGAGCAGGACGGGAAGAACTGGGACCAGATACTACCCCACCTAATGTTCTCAATCCGAGAAGTACCCCAGTCCTCCACTGGGTTTTCCCCTTTCAAACTCCTCTACGGGAGGAGGCCACGCGGCCTACTGGACCTTGCCAAGGAGGTGTGGGGGAAGCCCAGCCGACCACTTTACGCAGCGTGGTAGAGCACGTGGAGACGACGAGGGCGCGGATGACAGCCATATGGCCAGTGGTAAGGGAACATATGGAGAAGGCCCAACCAGCCCAAGCCCAGGTCTGTAATCGGGTAACCCAGCCCCGAGAATTCCAGGTGGGAGACAGGGTGTTGGAATTAATCCACATGGCCGAAAGTAAGTTCCTGGCAACATGGCATGGGCCAGAAGTTTAGGATTAATTGTCAGGTATTGTGAAAAACTGAGTTTAAATGTATTTGGCTAAGGTGTATGTAAACTTCCGACTTCAACTGTATGTATGTATGTATGTATATATATATACATACATATATACATACAGTAAATGCATGCATACATACATATACACCTTAAAACTGGGTGACTTCTCTAAAGTAACGAAAATGATTATTCCTGTGTGACAATTTTTTAATAATGCTATTTTGGCCCAATAAAAATGACAGTAAAGTTGGATGTATTTAAAACAAAACAAAAAATCTTGGTCAGTAATTGTTTTGGTTTTTCGGTAGGTATCTTACAGAGAAGTATTTTTCTTGTGAAAACAAATATGTCACTGTGAAGGACAACAACAGGCTACTTACTGTATTGTGATAGCATATCCAAGTAATTGCAGGCCATTAACTTTGGTCAAAAGCAAATCAGAAGTCAGCTTAAATTCAAACATTTGAATCTCCTCAGTGAGAAGAAATCCGTTTCCATTCAGTCTTGCTGAATGTAAAAGCATCTCTAGGCAGAGCAAGGTTAACATCTTGAAATGAGCAATTGGACTTCAGAAATAATCCCGCTCCACTTCAGCTCGACTATAATGTGTGTTATTTGCTTAAGCACATTCAACTCCCGCCCTATTTACATGGCAATAGAAAAAAAAGAACTATTTGACCAAGAGCGATTCATTCAATTGAACCTCATCCATAAAGTCAGATTCCCCCCTTTTTGTATCCCAATGTAAATCTAAATGGTAATAACCAACCATCTCAACATGATACCTCGCCACTCCCTCCCATTCCTCAAGCTGCATATTGTTTTTCCCCCATCGACAAAGCGCTAGATCCTCCAGTCCCTCTAGTCCTCCAGTGGTGGAGTAGCCCTATTGTCAGGATGCTAAATTGAGGACCGTGAGTTTAAAAACTTAAAGAGGCAGTGAAATATTAGCCAATGTGGGTGAGGAATGACTACGCTGAGTACCGGCCGTGTCAGTGTTTAATGGCGGTGGCTGGATGCATATAAGTTAGCTCAAGCATGAAGGGCAGTGGGACGCTCATGTGGAAAGCCTCCCCCCGCTCCCTAGTCCCCTTCCTTCAATCCGTCGCCCCCCCCCCTTTTAAACCGAGCGAGCCCATCAGAAACGTGTCATTTCTCTCATTCACTGCGACAGCCTTGAGACACAATGCAGACTTACCTCTGTGTTGTACACCCCATATATCAGGAAGATGAACAGGCCCTACACACACACACACACACACAGAGGAAAAAAGAGAGAAAAAAGTTGCTTTCTCTTTTATTATCTTGCGTCATGAATAACATAATGTATTTCTATACCTACAGTATTTCAACGTATTTACACATATTTCTCTCTGTGGAGGGGGAAAAGTGGACTGAGCTTAAGGCTGTTTTGTTTCTAGCGAGCCCTACAGAGTGGGTTTGGAGGACTTAAGGGAGTGGAGATATTCTTTAAACTGGGGCACTTCTGCGAGACACGCATCTCTGCTGTGCGGTGTTCATCTTCGAGCCGATCAAAACCTGAAACCCAAGGTTTCCTCTGGCTTTACGGAACAGAAATATTTCACCCTCAAGTGGCCATGTTCAATTTGTGTTCCCTGGTAGATAGAGGCACGCAGACACACTCAGACAAACACATACACAAACAGACAGACACACAAAAACACACACATATGTAGGAGTTTATCGAGAATAATCAGTGGAGGAGGCGAGCAAAAGAATGAAAGAAAAGGCAAATAAAGGAAAATATTTCAGGTTCACAAAACTCTGCGGCTAGTACTGGGCGCGCAAGAATGGAATGCCCTTGGGCACATAAAGGGCACATTTTTCATTAACCCATTGTTGTCTTTATTGAAAATACAAGCTGTAAATTCACCTTCACCCCATAATGCAGTCCTCCAACCGTAATAGGCACAGTGAAGAGACATGATTCACAAAGGAGGACTGCGGAATGCAGTCGCCACCCAAAAGATTTTAAAAATGAAAGGGAAAAATTTCCTATCAATTCCAAGGCTGTCCCGAGTTTGGGCCTAATGTCAGACGAGGGCAGACTCTTCACAGTACAAACTTTTATCAATTTACATAACAAAATAACATATTGTCCTTTTTCTTTCTTGCTTCTTTTCTCATTTCTGATCTTTCAGCGGTTAGATGACACCTCTTGAATAGGCGACGTGGTCGGGGCATCAATCAAGTGCGAGTTTGGAACATCCAATTTGCCAGAGCAAGATCTCGATGCATCACCATTGACAACATGATTTGGGGGCCCCATTCGCGGTGACAGGCTTGATGGCCTATACGATGGCACCTCCAAACTGGGCTTATCGCCCAACTCCTTTGGTCCTGCTGCTGTCCCCAAGGGACTGGACTCTGTCTGTCTGGTGCCATCTTAGGACATCTGTCCTCTTTATCCAGCCACTCCAAAGGCCACACAAAACAAAATGGATGCACCAGGAGGTGTCACTGTCAATCTAACTATTTCATTACCTGACTCTAAAACTCAAAGGTATTAAAAAAAATATTATGAGAAAGGTGCACTTGTCAATATTGTCCTTTACATACGCTTGTTTTTACAAGGGTGTGGTTATAGTTAAGACACAAAAGGTTGCCCTTAAAACTCTGTATCGAAGTGCAGTGCTGAAAATGTACCCAACACACACACCAAAAAAACTATACCTAGAGACAGTAGGAGGTAATTTGCAACACATAACACATTGTATTGCATTAGAATTGCAATTTCCTCCTTATTGTTACAAATTAATTATCATGTTTTTGATCATTTCTTTTATTTGCAATTAATATTTTGTTGTGTAGCAAACAAAGTGGGAAAACATCTCTCGCACATTACGAAAAATGATCAATTAGAATATAATTGAGTTAAAAATAAGTGGCATCAAAACAATAATGATGGATTGTTTAAAATGTTAATTCATGAATTTTTCAGTTAAAAACAAACATTGTAAAACTGGAGCGTAATATTTAAATGCATTGTGCTCTTTTCCAAACAGAGCCCGGTTTCTTTTGAACTCTGCAGTAAAATGGTACAAATGTATGCAAAGGATTGGCTTAGTTGCTTTCAAAGTATTGCTACAAATACATCAAACAAAATGGCTGAATTAATTACGACCAAACTAATTAGGGAACAATTGTATGTTTAAAAAGTTAAAGCCAACAAACATTGTGTTTGCAAAAACATATATCACCCTTGAGAACTATAATGTGGTGCATCGGAAGACAAAAAAGAATACGCAATTTGAATAAACAGTGGGGAAATACTATGTGTGCTAGCTAGAGAAGTAGGCAGTCAAAATCACAGCAGCACACAACTCATTAGAAGGGGTCAAAACCAGATAAATTACTCTCAAACACTGCAGTCAGAACAAATAGATAACTTTGATAACAAAGTAGACTCTCACACCTGGGCCCGTATTCATAAAGGCTCAGTAGATGTGCTGATATAGGATAATTTTCGCCTTTTAGATCCCAATGAGATATAAGATTATATGGAGGTGGTGGAAGACCTGATCTTATATCAGCATTTGAATACGTGTCCTGGCTTAGGACTTTGAGTTGGCAAAGTGGGATACCAAACTCGTGTAAGAAATACTTGCACTGGCAGCTAGAAGAGACAGTGAAACAGCACTACTAGAAAAACCCTCGTGACGAGTCGAGTCCATCCAAGCATGTTCCCTTCCCTTCACCCTCCCGTCACGACAGCCCTGCGTTGAGCACAGATAAATTCCTCTCCAATTTCAGGCCATACATCAGTTAACAGTTCCCCCTCAGATTGAGAGTGAATGTCTTGTACGTCGCAATGAAGAAGGGCCCTAGCTCCTCATTACTTTGTGACAAGATACAGAAATTCACTTGACTTTTCATTTAGGAGTCCTCCTGCCCCACTTTAAGGATGTGTGCCTTCATGCTTCTCCCTTACCTCCCTGCTGGGCTCAAGCCCCTAGCCTACATAACAAATTATTATAAATGTTTACAGATGACCACCTCCTCTTTTTACAGTGGCCCCTCCCTAATGTGGAAAGTTAGGTAGCAGCAGGTAAAAATCTCACAAAAGGCTGTTTTATTGATGACATTGTCCTTGGGAACCGAAATCTAAATGTACTGAAATGAAAACTATGATTAAGTGGAGCCAGTGTCTCAGCAAGGGGAGTGGCGGGTAGCTTTCTACTTCCCACAGCAAAATATATATAACGGCTCCTGACACCACTTCTGTACCAAATGGACATGGCCACCATAGCTGCCTGACAATGGGAGAGAAGTCAGCAAGGTGTGGAGCCCTTCCATCAGGTTTAAGCCACCGCCTGATGAGCTCAAACAGTTTCCTGGGCATTATGGAATGTTCCCTTAAGGTTATCGTGAAGTCCTTCTAATGATGTTATTGTTCCCGATTATTTTGTGTGAATATTTTCAGATGACCACCTCCTTCCTCTTTTTTGTGGCCTCTTGGAAAATATATGTTTTGATTGAAAGTGCCATCAGACTGATCAAGGACAGTTGTCACAGGGTTGTTTGACAATTATATTCAAATGATCTAGATGAAGTGAGGAAACAAAAGTTCCCATTTAAATACAACCAACTATATGTTTCAAAACAACTTTCTTCACTGTATTTTGGCTGTTAGTATTGTATGTAGTGATCATAATTTGATTTATAAAATTGTTCAACTTCAGAGCAAAACACTCTCGAGAGCTTCACAAAAGCTAGACTACTTACAAGTCCTTTAGGCAGACATTCTGAACTACAAAAACTCAGAGATATCATCCAAGTCTCAAAATAGCTCAATTACGAAAAACAAACTCAGTCATCTACAATGTTAATGTCAGTCCAACATAGCATTTCAACCATTGGTGCTCTGTCAAAAAGCAATGCTTTAGCAACAAATGATACATTACAAAAGTACAATTTGTACATTAAATCTTTTCAAAAACAAGCGACTGCCCTGTCCGTAGCTTGGCAGAGGTTGGAAAATCCACCACACATGGCAGTCATTACATTAAATGAGAGACAGAAGAGGTTAAAACACGGTGTGAAAAAAAAGTTCACACTTTTTGCGGAGGGTACCTGCTAATGTCTATGACCCCTCTACACAAAAACAGTTTAATTAACTTGTATACATAACTTTCACTTTAACCGCTCACGGCCTGTCAAATAAAGCTGTCCGTCAAAGCCCCGAGCCCTCGAAGTTGATGCTTTGCAGGTCCTCACATTTAGATCAAACTTCTCTGTATTTTGTCCAGTTGGGATGCAGGCAGGCTGCCGCTCTGTCAGAAAGAGAGCCAACTACCAACTCTCCGGATCGAAAAGGCTAGAAGATAAAACTTGTGTTCAAATCTAGCGCATTAAGCATAATCGGGAAAAAATATTACAATATCCAATACTATTATTAATTTTGTGGATATAACCAAATGAACGACTGCAAAAAAAATCCATATTTTCTACGGAACCCCCTTTTCAACAGTCTGAAAATAATATAATTAAGCCAATACTTAAAAGCTTTAAGGTTTGGGCTAAAATAAATGGATCTCAACAACATACCAAACATTTTATTTTATGACTTTCTGCAGTCACATTTTGGATGACACCAGCAGACTAACAGTGGTTTGCCTAGGGTGATTGTTGCATTCAGAAAAAACAATCCTTAGTACACACACACACACACACACACACACACACACACACACACACACACACACACACACACACACACACACACAGACACAAAGACACACACACACACACACACACACACACACACACACACACACACACACTAACAGGCTTTCAGGGATTACATAAACTACAGTATTCTAAAACAAATAAAATATTCCTTGGGTGAGGCATTTCCACATCACTCACATATGTTGGTTGGATTTCATTCTGGGCCAAAAGCCATGTTAAATATGCACTCAGTTGCTTTTATAATGATGGCGGAACATATTCAGCCATCAACACAGTGCCAGGTTGCACTAGGGACAGGACATAAAAACTATTTCCAGATTAAAGCCTTGATTCTACGAAATCCTTATTTGAATGGGCAAGCCTTTATATTGTTTATACCATATGTATAAAAGTGATGTACTTAAAACAATTTAAGTGATAATGGCCTGAGGAAATAAATTGTGTCAGAGCCTGCACCATGCTGTAGATCTGATGTAGGAGAGAAGTCAAGTGGTAAGCATTCACAGGAAGTCAGGTGGGGGCTAAACAACACAATGCACTCATGCTAGGGCTGTGACTGTCGTGGAATTTTGGATGATGGTTATTGGCCAGCCAAATGACCGCGGTCACCAAAATAACCGATGGAATAGCAACAACCAAAAAAAGCTAAGGACTGCATGTGCAGCCATAGAAATAGAATGAATAGAACGGGAGTCCCCATTCAAGTCAATGATGGCATAATGGGTGGACTGGTGGCCATTACGAATGTACCCATAGGAGCAAAGCAGGAAGTAAAAGCAGGAAGTGTACCCATCAATATTTGCAGTGATTTGTTGATTAAACAAAAAAAATATTTCATTGCATGAGCCACAGCTGTTAACACCATTTGAATGAACATTCTACATTACCATGGAAATTATTGTATCACAATACCAGCCAGCCATTGCGGGTGTACCCATGAGTTTACAAGTATAATTCACCTTTCGGTAAACCCCGCGCTCCAGATTTTTGGGCAACAATCGCAGCGCTCCAATGGACTGTCATCGAGTCCGACAACTAGGACAAGCTCACGTTTAAATCACATGAAAGCCAGTGAAGGCTATGGCAGAAGCAGAGTTTTGTTCAGATTTTTTGCTGTTGTTAATGGCTAAATAATTTAACAGTGCACCGGGAGTACTTGCTACTGTGATTCCTGAAATGCAGTACCTGTTGGGAGTATCTTTTTATCCAAAATTGTTACATTGTTTGATAGCTCAGCTGGTTAGCTAGCTCCCAGTATCATTGACTGCCAAACGTTGCTAACGCTAGCTAGTCACCTAATTTAACTTGTTTTTTTCAAAATGTATGTTAACTAGCTAAGTTAGCAATGTTATGAATACAACTCCTATCTGTTACGACAACAGGATGCGATTTGGTTATAGCTTTAATTGCATGCTGAGTGAATTCTGAGCCTTCTGTGGCTACTGTAGCTACACTACAAATATAATTTTATCAGGGTCCCATGAAGCAATTGTAATGACAGTCCACCACAATATACCCAAGAGTTTCCTGATTAGCAAGTGGTAGTCTGTGTTTAATTTCATTGTGTATTAGAAACACAGTTTGAAATCATTGAGAGAAGATTTTGCAAGTGGTTGAATGGGGAATGTTTTCTGAGGTTGCAACAGTAACCAAGGTCAATTGCCAGGGTTAGGCTTCAAGTACGTTCTATTTATCCTATTTCTATGTGTGCTGCTGCTGCAGGGAGGGGGGCATTGTCCAGGCAACCGAAGATTAGTTTGCTACAACCTTGTTTCAGCAAGGAGCAAAAAGAGTCCATGTCACCGCAGAAACTGATTCCACTGCATGAATATGCGTACCGTCTTCAGTCAGCTGTAAATATATATTTTTAAACGGCTATAACAGTTATTTGATTTTCATGAATGTTGTCATCCATAACCGTCGGCTACACGGTTCTACTGTAATTTTTCTAGGTTGTACACGCACACACACACACACACGTGTGGTCATCCCCCCCCCACACACACTGTCCCATCCCACCACACCACCACCACACACACACACACATAGTGTCAGAGTGAACGGGGGACCCCCAGGCCAGCCACCCCTGTGGAGCAGGGGGTAAACTGAGCCCAGAGAGGGGCAGTGCTGACTGTGATCACTCAGGAGAGGAGGGAGAGTTATTAGCTTAGCCCTGAAACACCTACTTAATATAGGGGCCAGTGCTGATAGCTAGCAGAGCCTAGCAGAGGTGACAGCTTTTGGACCTGCTTGAGGAAATCCAATTGAAAAGCAGCCAAGAGGAACAACAAGCCGAAACAGATGTTGCTTGCTACCACTGGCACGACAAGGTATACAGCAAGAAACAAACCCATGGCAAATTGTGACACACACACAGGCACAAGCGCTTTGTACACACTCGTGCACACACATACATCACATCTTAGGTATATCATGTACAGTACCATCCTTTTGTATTAAACATATGGTGCGCTTATCTAACTTAATCTGTTTCTTTATTGATCATTTGGTATTGGATTAATATTCTAAACTGATATTTGCCAAAATTGAACAAGTTATCAATGAATTCAAAATACATTTGGAATAAATGCACCATATTAAATGGATCACACATAATACAAAATATATACTAAAGGAATTCTATTCATTTCAACATGAAAACAATTAGCATCCAACAGATATTACATTTTTCAGTAGAAAGCAAGATTTAAAGCAAGGGTTCTCAAAGTTTTTGGGGCCGGGACCACTTTGAGATAAAAAAAATGTTAAAAATAGCATACAAGGAGTTTTACAAGGAGTTTCTATGACTTCGGCACTACATGGCAGGACGAAACAAGTCTGGGCACTGGGAAGGAACATTTTAAAGGGCCGCATCTCTTGGCATCAGAAAGAAAATGTAGTCGTTTTCAAGCTAATTTCCTGCAATTCTACACATTTTGTCATGGGGCAGAGATTTTTTGTTGTTGCAGCTTTAAATATAATATCCTGCAATTCTACACATTTTGTCATGGGGCAGAGGTTTTTGTTGTTGCAGCTTTAAATATAATATCCTGCAATTCTACACATTTTGCTATGAGGTAGAGGTTTTTGTTGTTGCAGCTTTAAATATAATATCCTGCAATTCTACACATTTTGCTATGAGGTAGAGAGAAAAAGTTGCAGTTTGAAAGTCAAAATTCCAGTGCATTTATGTCTTCCACTCCAAAAACATGTTGATGGGGAATACAAGAACTATTGAGTTGAAAATGTGATAATTGGTGGAGTACTGTGGATACCAATATCCCTGTGAGCCACCCATACACTTTTTTATTTTGGTATCTGGCCGCGGACCCCACTTTGAGAACCCCGCGAATTAAAGAATCCATAACAAAATGTCAAGGTTGTTGAAGAATTCAAAGTAGCCTAAAAAAATACTTAACATTTCACAGGACCCTAAACACCAAATAATGTTCTGGTTTTCAGGAGAGAGTTGTCCATTCAGAAGGGCTAGTTTTGGAAGGTCAGGGAAAACATGTATTGAGCGAGCGCTGAACAAAACTCTTTCCCCCCCTGAGCATCCCACCCTATTTTCAAACTGCCAGCAAAGCATCCCGTGGAAAATTGAAAGATCTAATCACAGTGTTCTTTCTCACATTGTTTCTCTAATATTAATTGAGTTTGGCAAGGCTGACCATGCCTCATTGATAATAACATTCATTTCTTTTTTCCATTACACCCTAACAACTACGAGAGAGAGGGAGAGAAAGGTGAAAAAAACTATCCCGGTAAAATCAATGGTGACATATCTTTATAGCCAGTCGATGACAGATGTCACAACATTTGCCATCGGTCTAACATTGTGTCGGTGTGTGTTGTATTGATTTTACATCAGAGGGCCAAATGTTATTGATGAACCTCCTTCGGTAACGGATGAGAACACTATTGTACTTCTTATTGTACTTGTTCTTGTTTAAGTACACCGACCGAAGCCACTCGAGTGGCAGCTTTTCCATTCACTAATGTACTGATTTTGTCTGGTGTGTTAACTTAATTCTGGAACGTTTACACCAATCTGCCTGTTACAATACGATTCGAATCCAACTGAGTGTGTAACCGTATACCCGGATTTATCCTAGCGTACACATGTGGGAGAAAATAAGGGCGAAAGAACGAACTGTAAACAAACACACTTTTAAACAAGACAATTTGGCATTGCATGTTCCCAGCGCCAAGGAAAACATACGCGCAGAAAACTGATACAAACTTTTAACACATGGGTCAAACCAAACTCTTTGAACTGGCAAAGGAAAGAGAAGCCTGAGTGCCAGAAAGCTGTTTAATTAACAATACTTAGATATCCAACAGACATTTTTGGGCGCCCCCCTGTCAAATTGCATGAGACCCCACTGTCAATCTTGGGGCATATTTTAATTACACATTTTCCACTAACGGGGGTGGGGTGGAGGTGGAAAACGAACTTACATCTCTGAGAAGCAGTGAGCAGCTGGAGTTTGGGTTGGGCTGGGAATCTCCCTCATACACAAACACTCCGATCTCGGCTCTGAACTGAGAGAGAATAGTCCAACTGACTGTGGATAGAATCAGGCACGCTTCTACCATCATCACTACACTAACACCTACTGAATGCAGAAAATGTGATACTTTGCAGGATACCTTCAATTTCACGGCATGAAAAAAGGGGAGAGAAGAAGGCCAACTTACTATTTCTCTTTGTGAGTCTCCTATGTAAGCACAGTGTATTGACTGTATTTTTCAGGCATTGTGCTGGGCTTATTATATTAAAATCATAATAACAGTGTCTATTTGGACTAGACGTTAGCTACCCTTTGTAGCAGACACTATTTGCAACAGCTCAAGCTACTTCTTACATGTCATTCCATTCATTAATGGCAAACTTAAAACTTCCCCAAAAACTCCACTTTTTTGGTAGTCTGAAAGGAAAGGACTGTGTAGTAACTGGTGGATACACACAAACAAGCTTCTATGTGCATTAGAAACACCACACAACACACCGGAGCAAAATCACACTAACAAAAATAAATAAAACACGCTGATATGCACTAGCGAGGGAGAGAAGTATTATCCCAATTCCTGGATCCTAGGGACGTGTTTCCTCTCTTCTTCTTCCCCACCTGAGGTGAGGCGAGCTGGGGTTAATGGCATATGCCAACTGCGGTGACGTGTGGAGCCAGCGGCAGTTCAGACACTTTGCCGGAGTATCCATCATGATAAAGCAGGGGACCCGGAGTCTGTCACATGCAATCACAGTTTACTACGGATCGCGGGACTTCAAAGTGAAAACGAATGGTAGTTCATCGACATGAAGACTTCATATATCTTGTTTTTGGGGGGGAACTTGTCTTGTCTTTTTTCTCTTTCTATTTGTATGGCTCTGTGTTTTTGTGTCCCTATTTAAGATGCCATAAAATATTCCCCTCTTCCTACTGTAGAAGAAATGATTCAACAATTTCGTAAAATATCATTTATACTAGAATTTATTACAATAATCCTCAACTAATTGAATTTGGAATAGTTTTTTTGTGTATATTTATTTCTCTGCTTTTAAGGAGTAATTATCTAAGAGGTCTTACATTTTAAAAAAGGGATTAAAAAAGGCCCATATGGCTTTTCGGTCTTTTCATGTGATTGAGCATCGCAAAGTGTTAAACGTGATAATCATAACATTTATCAACCACAGGAAAGTGAAACGAGCCGCAATAACGTCGCTGCCTCAGCCTCTCATTCCGCGGGACTTTCTCAACTCCTGGTTGACTAACCTCTTTAATCTAGCCTACTAATGAGTCCAAATGACACAGGCTTGACGTTTTTGAGATGGTGTTAGGGCGATTTTCTGCCCCGGCCGGGGCCCTTCTCAAAGGCATTTGATTGGCACATGCTTTCACTTAATGAGGATAATTACTAGGAATAACAACTGGGGAACCACATCTGCTCAGTGTAACGTCGAAGCAAAGGGAGGTGGTGGTGCCCCGATCTGTCAGAGAGAGAGAGAGAGAGAGCTCACTCTTTTTCCCACCTTCAGCGGCATGGGCCCATTCTAACACAAACCCTACCTCCTCCCTTCTCCTTCCTTCCCTACCTCCTTCCACCCCTCCCTTCTTCCCTCCCTCCAGTCGACAATAACCAGATTAATAGGAATCAGCATGTCGTTGTAAACACTCATTAGGGCCAGGCGGCTCGGCGGTGCGCGGAGGAAATGACACAAGATGCCGGGTTGTGTCTGTGTGTGTGGCTCACCCTGTCCTGTGTGTGTGAGAAAGCACAGCACGGCCATGGGAGGAAGGGCAAAAGGCCAAAGGGGCTGAGGCTGAGTGACATCCCCTTGGCTGCCGTTGTTTTCTCTGTCTGCGACTCCATGCCATGTTTGCTTTACACAATGCTGCTGTAACATTGAAACAACAATGCTGTAACGTTTGAAATAGCCAGGTAGTTCCCTGGGCAATCTTTATGTGGGAAAAAAAATCTAAATGCATAGCATCCCTTTTCAGCGTAAATTCTTAGATAAACCGACAGACTGAATTTTCCTTTCTCTGTTCAATAATAGCTGTGACATACAATTAAGCTTTCTTTCGAAAAGGAATAATGATTTACAAAGTCAAGGCCCCTGAATAATACATTGGTGTTTATTTTGGTTTAATTCACATGCGAGAAAATAAGCGAATAGCTCACTTGCAAATTGGCATGTGTATTTGACGGCCTTTACCCCCCCACCCAAACAAAATATTTAAAAGATGCCGCTGCCTTGCCCCATGCTGACCCAGTTCTCACTAATTATCTGCAAAGTAGGCATCAAAGCAGGCCAAACAGTCTGCAGCACTTAGATAGATTCAAACCCATTTAAAATATATGACTGCGATGTGGTCGGGCTGAGGGCTCCCCTTTCTAACTAACTAATCCACCAAACCTACCCCATCTTGCTGTCACAGCCAGACGAGCACGTCTGTGTGAACTGTGAGCTCACAACAGGTCGGAGAAGGCAAAGAAGTGGTTGAACTTATAAATAGAATGGTCATTGTTCTGAATGTGTTATTTCAGTGTTGGAGTCGTCGGAGTGGTTCCTGACACTGCTAGGTGGGTGGTTGGCAGGGGGAGGGCAGAGGAAGGGGGAGGTGTTGTGTTATTATAAAAAGGGTCATGAAGTGTGAGAGTCAGCTGATCATGTGTTTCGGGTCATGGGCTTGCACTATGGTTTGCTTTCATATGACATAGGCTATTACTAAATTGAGCTGGCAGGTAAATTCTAAAGCAAATAAATGCTAGTGGGCTTAATACAAGAAAGGGTATTTCTTGAGGTGGTGGTGTCGTGAGTAACGGCAGGAATTTAGAATTCTCTCTCCTTTTGACAGGAAGCATATCATTCTTCCCGGCTTATTTTCCCAGCAGCACCGATATAGTCAGGTTTTTGGGTTTTCGCTCGGATGGCGTTTGGTTCAAAATGAGGCCTTTCTTTATTCTTAAATACCACACATTGCTCACTGGTCTATTGGACTTAAAAAATATTTTTATGGAATTAACCCAAAAATCATTTTTCAATTGTATTTGTGAGACTTTGACAAGGGGTTTTAAGGAGTTGATATTTTATTGCTAACATTCATTCATAAAACATTAATTTATTTCCATAAGAGGTTATGGAAATGCAACATGAAATGTGTCAGTGTTCTCCTTAGACAGTGTACAACACTTATCTACTTCCAAAGTTAAGTAACATGAAAGGAGACATGAAAAAATAACAAGAACGAGTTTGAGGCAAATGCCCCAAAAATATACTACCTAAAAAAGCACACTATGACCTAATTGCAAATGCCATCTTCTTAGGAATTCATAGTAAGAGACAGTTGTTATTAACTGACTCACCTGGATAAATAAAAAAGCAAGCAATTTACTTTTTCCTCCGTGCCCTTTACCCTGTCCTCTCAGGCACCCTGTATTTTTGGGGGGATTTATGAACACATTTATGAATACAGTTATTGGACTGATATACGCATGCCCTGTTATTAATGTGCTTGTATGTATTTGACACTACAAGTTCCCTATTACCTGTTGCTACAAAGTGATACCCTAGTCCCTGATGCTACATAGTGATACCCTATTACCTGTTGCTACAGAGTGTCTAATGAATGTATACGTATTCAACTACTTATAAATACATTTTTTTACTATAATTTAGACCCAGAACTACATATTCATCAATAGTCTATCAAATGCATTATTAATGCTTATTCATGAAAGCTATCATGAAGTGTTACCAAAGGTTTTAGTTTACCCTGAAAAAGTACCGTTGTGGGAAAACAGAAAATATTAGCATTATTTAAGTTAGCATGTGATGCGAGATATCTCCACACTGAGTAGGGGCTGTGTCTTTGAACTTTACAAAGGCACTGGACTCCTAGGGGGATAGTGTTCCTGCCTGCTGCCGTCTCAAACAATTCAACATGAAAAACATTTCCCTGGTAATCTGACCATTGGGCTGTGTGTGTGTTTTTAAATTCAACCTTTATTTAACTAGACAAGTCAGTTAAGAACAAATTCTTATTTACAATGACGGCCTACATCAGCAAAACCCGGACGACGCTGGGAAAATTGTGCGCCGCCCTATGGGACTCCTAATCACGGCCGGTTGTGATACTGCCTGGAATCGAACCAGGTTGTCTGTAGTGATGCCTCTACCACTGAGATGCAGTGCCTTAGACCGCTGCGCCACTCGGGAACAGTGGGAGTGTGTGTGTTTCTGTGTTTTATTATTATTTTTATTTGACCTTTATTTAACTAGATGTAGATCTAGTTTATTACCGTAGACAATTACTTTTATATTCAGAAAGGATGTTTGCAAAAAAAAAAAACATTATGATACCTTTCTGTTTTCTCAATGACATTCAATTCAGCATTGAAAAAAGGCGCAGGTTAAAGTTTGTTCCACCTGAGCGAGTCTGACCACAAGTCAGAGACCACTGTGATGACACACCAAAGGCATTTGATTAATCATTTTTTTCTTCTTCTAATGCAGGGGTGTCAAACTCATTCCACGGCGTGCCGAGTGTCTGCGGGTTTTCAATTTTCAATTAAGACCTAGACAACCAGGTGAGTGGAGTTCCTTACTAATTTGTGACCTTAATTCATCAATTAAGGACACTCGGCCCTCTGTGGAATAGGTTTGACACATGAATTCTAATGCCCCTTAAGGGGAAAGTTATTCAAAAGTAACTGAAAGTAATCAGATTACGTTACTGGGTTAGGTCATCTAATCTTTTGGACCGGTAACTAGTAACGGATCACATTTAAAAAGTTACCTACCCAACCCTGTGTGTGTGTCTACGCAGGGGAGACAGAGGAAAGGTGTGTGTGTGTGTGTGTGTGTGTGTGTGTGTGTGTGTGTGTGTGTGTGTGTGTGAGAGACACTGCCCCGGAGAGCCTGGAGAGTTCATGTGAGTTGACTGACTGGACAACTGCCTGGAAAGCTGGACTTCTGTTTTTGTTCCCTGTCGTGCGCTGGGATTTAAAATAACCAGTCTCCCCTTTGTCTGAGGTGGGAAACACACACACACACACGCACACACACACGCACACACACACACACACACACACACACACACACACACACACACACACACACACAGAGAACATGACCCAGGCCCACTCCCAGGGTGCCCCCGATGGAGGTATCTTGGCATCCACACGAGTGAGCGTACGCATGGCCAAAAAATTCCGCCGGGGATTGCTAGTGTGGGGGGGAAACTGAAGCATGACACACAGCTGCGACAGCTGAAAGGAGTGTAAACGGCCCCCTGATCTCCTCCTGGGCCACAACCACCATTAATCAGAGACAATCACCAGCCAGTGGACTGGGGGGTCAACTCAATTGAATCCATTTGAATCCACTCAATTCAGAGACATGACACCAAATTCACTTCATGACTAGAAAATTATTAGAAATATCTTGTTTATGAGTTGTATTTCAAGTTCATGTCAAGGGCAGAATTCAGAGGATGACACAAAATTCAGTCCGTGACTAGAAAATCATGAGCAATGTTCCATTGTGACGATGCATTTTGAGTTAATATCGGAAAAGTGGGCAGAATTTAAGACGGAACTTACCCCGATCCTGCACAAGCGTAACTCCTAGAGATACAGGCCCAGGGCCCACTGTGTAACAAGGCCACAAGAAATGTCCAGTTCTTTCAGGAGGCATTCAGAGGCTTCATAAGCACTAAATATAATTAATAAGCAAAGTTATACTACATAAGGGATTATAAAAAAGCTCAATCCACCTGGTGCTTTGCCCAATGTGGCATTATGACCCTTTTGCCTCACTTAATAGACTATATCGTGACATTTGCTTATGAATGATTTCTGAAAAATCATTATATGCCTTTTAAAGGGTTCATAAAGCCTTAACACTTATTTAAAGTGCCAAGTCTTTTTCGACAGCCTCAGAAGTCGGGCAGAAGGGAAAGTTATCATCACTGTCTACAATTACCCCAGTCAAAGGCTTAGCTCAAAGGGCCTGTCAAAACAGCCACAATGAGTCAAACAATCAGTCAAAATAATGTCAAAACAACCCGTCAAAGGAAAACGTGAAAAAAGTCACATTCAACAAATAGAGAAACATTCTGAGTTTTAGTTAGAACTGAGTTTTAGTTAGAACATCTTGAGTGTCTAAAAACGCTATGCTCTTATGGCTATGTCTTTGGCCCAGGTAGACACTCTCTCTCACACACACACACACACAACATTTAAAAAAAAAAGTCCTTCCAAAAAGCCCAAAGCCCTGACTCCTGACTACTAAGACTGTGTTTATGCAGGCAGCCAATTCTGATATTTTTTCCACAGAGCTGATCTGATTGGACAAAAGACCAACTGGTTAAAAAATGATCAGAATTGGAATGCCTGTGTAAACGCAGCCATGTTGGCTAAAATTCATTTATTTTTATTTTTATGTAATTTGTTCCATTGGCTTCTAAAATGCCATTCGGACAGCCAATGTGTATAGAACCAGTATTGATGAATTGACTGGGTGTCATCTTTGACTGAGCAACAGTCATGTCATGGTAAAGCACATATTATATTGGTTCTTTCGACACCATATGGGTATTCAGAAATCTCATCATGACAAATGACAATATATTATATATGACACCACATATTAAATTAAATATAATTTTGACAGAATGCCCAGGGAATACAACATATTTTAATCAGAAAAATAAGATGTTAGGTTTAGGCACTGAAGTTAAGATTGGGAAATATCTATTATCTCAAATATCAGAAGGTAGCCTCTTTAAACATGCTAAAACTTAATTCCACAAAGAATCAATTACATCTCATCATTACATTAGCTTATCAAATCTATTCCTTCAGCATTAAACATGATTTAAAAAGTTAACCGTTTCTGAAGTGCTGTTGAATGCATTTGGAATTACATTTCTATCCAGGCACTGACTATTAATTTCAAAGGATATGTAAATGCTATTGTCATCATCAGCAACTTCTAATTAAAAAGCTTGACAAGAAAGTGCACAAGTAAAAACAGTTACTGATTTCATCATATTTTCCCCACTGTAATAGTAAGAACTTGAAGGACTGAAATTACACTGCCCTCTGGTGGTTCAAAAACAGACATTTTAAATGCCTTATAACCTCTGCTGCACAAAAACAAAACCTTAAACACCAACAACTTTAAAAGCAACAACTATTCTATAACTAATATTGTATTTTCTACACTTATTAACAATGAGCAAACTCACAAAGTTCCAACTTCCAAGCCCCAGCCCATTTGTTTTCTCACTCTCACACTTCCTCCCCCAATCTCTCGCTCCCACTGCACTCAAAAGTTATTGATAGTTAGAAGTTATGGGCTAATAATACGACGGACAATGCATGGCCAGGAGCCCATTATGCCAGGTAATGGATAGCAGGGAGCTATTGAATGACATTGCACGGAGATTGGATGACGGAGGGTCGGCGATTTATGGCCAAGTGAAGCCCCCCTCCATGCTATTTATTTCCAGCTTGATAAGAGAACAGATGAGGCATGGTGGTATTTATGGTCCACAAGTTCATAAAGACGGCCGGGAAGGAGTTAAAATCCTCTCATATTATAGGGATATACACAACATGACCAAAAGTATGTGGACACCTGCTCACCAAACATCTCATTCCAAAATCTTTGGCATTCATATGGAGTTGGTCCCCCCTTTGCTGCTATAACAGCCTCCACTCTTCTCGGAAGGCTTTACACTAAATGTTGTAACATTGCTGCAGGGACTTGCTTCCATTCAGCCACAAGAGCATTAGTGAGGTCAGGAACGGATGTTAGGCGATTAGGCCTGGCTCGCAGTCAGCGTTCCAATTCATCCCAAAGGTGTTCAATGGGGTTGAGGTCAGGGCTCTGTGCAGGCCAGTCAAGTTCTTCCACACCGATCTTGATAAACCATTTCTGTATGGACCTCGCTTTGTGCACAGGGGCATTGCCATGCTGAAACAGGAAAGGGCCTTCCCCAAACCAACAAAGTTGGAAGCACAGAATCGTCTACAATGTCATTGCATGCTGTAGCATTAAGATTTCCCTTCACTGGAACTAAGGGGCCTAGCTCGAAACATGAAAAACAGCCCCAGACCATTACTCCTCCGCACTCTGCATTCGGGCAGGTAGCGTTCTCCTGGCATCCGCCAAACCCAGATTCATCCGTCAGGCTGCCAGATGGTGAAGCGTGACTCATAACTCCAGAGAATGTGTTTCCAGAGTCCAATGGTGGCAAACTTTACACCACTCCAGCTGACACATGGCGATCTTACGCTTGTGTGCGGAAGCTCGGCCATGGAAACTAATTTCCTAAAGCTCCCGACAAACAGTTCTTGTGCTGACGTTGCTTCCAGAGGCAGTTTGGAACTTAGTCGTGACGGTTGCAACCAATGACAGACGATTTTTACGCGCTATGTGATTCAGCACTTGGCAGTCCCATTTTGTGAGCTTTTGTGGCCTACCACTTCGCGACTGAGCCGTTTATGCTCCTATATGTTTCTACTTCACAATAACAGCATTTTACAGTTGCCCGGGGAAGCTCTAGCAGGGCAGAAATTTGACTAACTGACTTGTTGGAAAGGTGGCATCCTATGACAGTGCCACGTTGAAAGTCACTGAGCTCTTCAGTAAGAACAGTCTACTGCCAATGTTTGTCTATGGAGATTGTTTGGCTGTGTGCTCGATTGTAGACACCTGTCAGCAACGGGTGTGGCTGAAATAGCCGAATCCACTAATTTGGAAAGGGGTGTCCACATACTTTTGTATATATAGTGTATGAGGGAGTTTGGTGGCCAATTGATACTTTTTTGTCTTTATGTGTAATTTGGTTATTGTAGGACTCTCCCACTACCTTAATTCAGATGAATGGGACATAATGAAATATTGATGAAACTATTCGATATACTGTATCACTCTAAAATGTAAATGTACAGTGAACAAAAATACAAACGCAACATTTAAAGATTTTGTCCCATGTTTCATGAGCTGAAATAAAATATCCTAGAAATGTTCCATACGCACAAAAAGCTTATTTCTCTAAAATGTTGTCCACAAATGTGTTCACATCCCAGTTAGTAAGCATTTCTCCTTTGCCAAGATAATCCATACACCTGACAAGTGTGGCATATCAAGAAGCTGATTAAACAGCATGATCATTACACAGGTGCACCTTGTGCTGGGGGTCAATAAAAGGCCACTTTAAAATTCACAGTTTTGTCACACTTCACAATGCCACAGATGTCTCAAGTCTTGAGGAAGCTGTTGCCAGAGAACTGAATGTTAATTTCTCTACAATAAAACACCTCCAATGTCGATTAAGATAATTTGGCAGTATGTCCAACCGGCCTCACAACCGCAGACCACATGTATGGCGTTGTGTGGGAGAGTGGTTTGCTGATGTCAACGTTGTGAATAGATTGCCCCATGGTGGCGGTGGGGTTATGGTATGGGCAGGCATAAGCTACAGACAATGAACACAATTGCATTTTATCGATGGCAATTTTAATGCACAGAGATACCGTGATGAGATCCTCAGGCCCATTGTCGTGCCATTCATCCGCGACATTCACCTCATGTTTTAGCATGTCGCAAGGATCTGTACACAATTCGTATAAGCTGAAAATGTCCCAGTTCTTCCATGGCCTGCATACTCACCAGACATGTCACCCACTGAGCATGTTTGGGATGCTCTGGATCGACATGCACGACAGCGTGTTCCAGTTCCCACCAATATCCAACAACTTCGCACAGCCATTGAAGAGGAGTGGGACAACATTCCACAGGCCACAATCAACAGCCTGATCAACTCTATGCGAAGGAGATGTGTCTCGCTGCATGAGGCAAATGGTGGTATATATAGTGTATGAGGGAGTTTGGTGGCCAATTGATACTTTTTTGTCTTTATGTGTAATTTGGTTATTGTAGGACTCTCCCACTACCTTAATTCAGATGAATGGGACATAATGAAATATTGATGAAACTATTCGATATACTGTATCACTCTAAAATGTAAATGTACAGTGAACAAAAATACAAACGCAACATTTAAAGATTTTGTCCCATGTTTCATGAGCTGAAATAAAATATCCTAGAAATGTTCCATACGCACAAAAAGCTTATTTCTCTAAAATGTTGTCCACAAATGTGTTCACATCCCAGTTAGTAAGCATTTCTCCTTTGCCAAGATAATCCATACACCTGACAAGTGTGGCATATCAAGAAGATGTGATGGGATCCTCAGGCCCATTGTCGTGCCATTCATCCGCGACATTCACCTCATGTTTTAGCATGTCGCAAGGATCTGTACACAATTCGTATAAGCTGAAAATGTCCCAGTTCTTCCATGGCCTGCATACTCACCAGACATGTCACCCACTGAGCATGTTTGGGATGCTCTGGATCGACATGCACGACAGCGTGTTCCAGTTCCCACCAATATCCAACAACTTCGCACAGCCATTGAAGAGGAGTGGGACAACATTCCACAGGCCACAATCAACAGCCTGATCAACTCTATGCGAAGGAGATGTGTCTCGCTGCATGAGGCAAATGGTGGTATATATAGTGTATGAGGGAGTTTGGTGGCCAATTGATACTTTTTTGTCTTTATGTGTAATTTGGTTATTGTAGGACTCTCCCACTACCTTAATTCAGATGAATGGGAGCTACAGACAATGAACACAATTGCATTTTATCGATGGCAATTTTAATGCACAGAGATACCGTGATGAGATCCTCAGGCCCATTGTCGTGCCATTCATCCGCGACATTCACCTCATGTTTTAGCATGTCGCAAGGATCTGTACACAATTCGTATAAGCTGAAAATGTCCCAGTTCTTCCATGGCCTGCATACTCACCAGACATGTCACCCACTGAGCATGTTTGGGATGCTCTGGATCGACATGCACGACAGCGTGTTCCAGTTCCCACCAATATCCAACAACTTCGCACAGCCATTGAAGAGGAGTGGGACAACATTCCACAGGCCACAATCAACAGCCTGATCAACTCTATGCGAAGGAGATGTGTCTCGCTGCATGAGGCAAATGGTGGTCACACCAGATACTGACTGGTTTTCTGATCCCTGCGCCTTCCTTTTTTGAAGGTATCAATGACCAACAGATGCATATATTCCTAGTCATGTGAAATCCATAGATTAGGGCGTAATTTATTTATTTAAATTGACTGATTACCTTATATGAACTGATAAAATAAAAACAATATCTGAAATTGTGGCATGTTGCATTTATGTTTTTGTTCAGTATATTATAATATATACCAAGGACCAATTACATGGTATAGTAAATACAATCGGAACCAATGGGTGCTTACTCAAAATGGAGCAAATTGAGAATCTACCAAACCATGTGCTGTTGCTCTTAATGCAAAACATCAAATTAGTCAAAAACAACAACACAAATGATATATGAGGAAATCCTAGGGTATAAAACCACACAAAGATACACACATATATGCGCGCATGCACACAAACACACACAAACGCGCACACACACTCCCAGTGTGTATCAGTGAAAAAAGAAAAAAGAAAACGGTCTGTGAGCTTTTGGTGTGTAAGAAAATGCATGATCGTGTTTGCTCGTTTCTTTATCATGGTCGGTTAATGTCTGCAAAAAAAAAAGAAGAAAAGAGAACAACAACACTGTAAATACTCAAACAATCTTGTCAAGCACCCAATAGGGGGGAGGAGTGCGATGAAAAAGGCTTGTCAACATTATCTGTTTTATTGATTTAACAGTAAAGGCAAGCAGCTTAAGCGTTACGTTGCTTTGGCCACCCCACTGAAAATACAATAGCCACAAATAAAAAAAAAGTCCTTAAGACGTCTCCTTTTTATCACATGCCGGAATCACTTGAGGTTTTGCGTGCATTATTATGTATTTCCTGCATTTCATCATCTTTATGGGCGGCCATTAGAATTTCAGAATGTTCAAGTAGGTTTTTCCTCGCCAAGAAATCAATGTCATTTGAACGAGGATATACTGTAGTTAGATACATCTCCAGCAGAACTGGAGATCAGTATAGGCCTACGTGATGCATCAAGTAGTCACCGATGACACCAAATTCAAATGTATCACAAAAAGTGGGTGAAAAAACGTGGAAGATACATTGAGAAAATTGCAAAAACAAGATAAATGTTTTGGCTCCCAAGATTTTGCTCCAAAGCCTGAGCCTTGCTTGCATTACGAGAGAGAGAGAGAGAAAGAGCTTTGCAAGAGAGAGAAGAGAGGAAAGGGGGCACCACGTGGGCCTGGAAATCATCAGGAAAACAGATGAATCCATTTTAAATTGTACACAGGGGACATCTATTTTCTTCATGTTCCAGTGGAAAAGACCGGGCCGAAAAGACTCTCAGTACAATTAGAAGATCACAGAAAGCACTCAGGATGTTTCCTCTGCGCTGGGCCTAGTGCTGAGAACCGTCTCTGTGACTCACCGAAATTGTGTTGACTTCCGTCCCCTCGCCATCAAACAAATGCGATACTTCCTAAAAGACTAAAAACAGAGCGATGGCGACAATCGAATCAAAGACTCAACTCTAGCCTCGGATTCCAAACAGCTTACATCAATAGCTGGCATTCAGTTGGATGCGCAAATTCCCAACAAAGCAATTAATACTTTCAAAAATGCTTTTTATAGGCATGATACTTCTTGTTTCACCGGATGTCCACCCTCTGAAGCCGTAATACTTTGATAAGAATTCAAAGCATGCGGAGCAAATATCTAGTATATAGTGATCTGACATTTTCAGCTTTAACAGTCCCAAAATACTGAATAATATACTTGAAAGACATAGTTGAGAAATTATGCAATACATGAGTGACACTCTAGCTGAAGAGCAATAATCTAATAAGTGATTAGGCCTGTATACTGAATAACAAGGTATATCTAATAAGGGACAATATGCTGAATGCCAGGTCACGGTTAGCAACGGGGGACTAGTTATCTGCATAGCAGGGGTGGTCTGGCCCTATTCTCTACAGTCAAAGCCTTTAAAGCAGGGCCGATTACAGAATTCAGGAGCAGCTGGCTATTATAGGGCCCCAATCGCCACACCAACTGACACGGAGTGCCCCGTCACTTCATTAATTCCTCCTCAGGCGAGGTTTGTTGACCAGTCTGACCCCACACAATAAGCAGTCATTTGAAAAATGTATATAGTCCCATTTGGATGGCCATTTCATTTATTTAGTTTCATTTCATTATTTAGCATTGATAGAAGTAAAAGGTACTCACTCACACGGTCACATAAAAAAAACTGTACTTGACTGGTGAATTACAAAAAGGTGCAGGTTAGTGCTATTTGTTGCCTTATTTAAGATTGACACGATAAACATGGGCTGGGACTTTTGGTGCGATAAATACAGACAGTGATTATGTGTAGGATGATTTCCTTAAGGCATGACCGCTAACATTGAATCTAAACCGCAAACATGCCTATTTTAACATTACACAGGCAGTTAAAAACACTGTCCTGACCAGAAAGTTGTACAATGTTGTCTTGGTAATGCTCCAATTACGTCACGAATATAGACATAAAAATATTATAACTAGTCTGCTATGCGATCACGTGGATAATATGATGTTAAAGGAGTCATGTTGCATGTTAGTGAGGTAACGGAAGCTTGAAGGACCCAAAATAATTTCTTCATTCAGTTTGCTCTATTGCTTATAGCAGGGCTCAGAGGAAAAACTATGAGGAAAAGTTGTTTCTATGTTTCTACTTTACTGTTAAAGTGGAAGCCGTCCATCAAAGCTATGTTACTCCACCCCGACTACTAAGATAGCCTGCATTAATTATTCTTATGATAAAAAATGTAATTAGATGTGGGAGAAACATAACTATTTATAGTTAGAAAGAGAGAGGGCTTTCTTAATGATCTGACTCGGGCTAAATCTCTATTGATTTCTTGTTAAATATACGGCTCAATTAAAGATACAACTGATTAAAGATAACTACAAATTGCCAAGCAGGATGTGAGTAGTGCGAGTACTGCACACCAGGGTAGACCGCATTCTGAGCGTTACATTATTCTCCCTCTCTCTGTCCTATTTTCACAGGCAAGCAAGATAATTAAGTTACACTGGAATTAATGTTTTCATGTGAAAACCGATATTTCTCAAGTTGATGTTAATTATGGGTCGGAAGTAAAAATGAAAGCTAACTCCTGGGTACACTGCTGAGATAAAACATAAGAAAATACGTATTCATGTTTTCAGAATGTTGTATGTGTCATATTTATGAAATGTAATTAGAAAAATACCTTATTTCACTGTTTAAAAAAAGATTTTATTTACATGACTACTGAATCCAATATCAAAAACATGATACGAAGTGGTGAATTCGACTGAAATGATGTACATTGTTCACTGTAAATAAAAGACTTAAATAAAATAACAAAAACATGTTTTTTTATAGCTGAAAAAATAAACAATTTAAACATGAACACAATTGACAATCAAGATGCCAGCCTGTAAATTCTGTAGTAGCTCATGAAACCATTTTGTAACTTTCACTGAAAAACAGAAGCACCTGTTTAACACAAGCAGAATGCTACTCATTTCCTGTCAAAGTCAACCTTGTCTCCAACAAACACAAACTGAAACCTTGAGAGTTTGTTGCTCTCTTTCAGAGTCAGAATAAGAGAATCACGAGAATGCATAATAGTAAAATGCTTTCTGATAAAAAACATTTAAAAAACGATGGGGATGTTTTTTATGGTAAAATGATTATTTGTATTTGCCACAAATACTGATTGTGTCCCTTTTTTAATCTCCGAGCTTGGTTCTAATACAGCATCCCATTCACTCAGCAAAACCTAGAGGCCTTTCAAAGAACAACGGTCTCAACTGAAACTTGAGCCACTTCCATCTCTATTGGTGGTTAGTGGTCTTGCAATCCTTGTTAATTCTCCAATCAACATCTACAAATCAGTATGTCCCTCTACTGGGTAGGCCTCCAATGAAATAGGCCTATAGCAAATAATCTACACATCCGTATACGGTCATACGTGTATAACACCGAATTGAGAGGAAGAGGAAGAGAAAGAGGACAACAGAGAGACAAAGAATGTATGAAAGAGTGAGAGGAAGAGAGAGAACACACAGAGACAGAATGGGTGAACAACAGAAAGAGTGATATGTTTTTTTAGATAAGTGAAAGTATGTGGCCAGTACCTGTAGTGAGTTGAGAAAGATGAAGATGTAGGCCATGACTATGGAGAAGGGCACCAGGACGCCACAGAGCCAGGTCAGGCCAAGGATTGGCAATAGCACCAGCACCGCTTTCACTGCAGCCCTGAGAGAAAGCAACCACAAGCCAATCGACACAAATTGAAGGACTGGGCACCATGCTAGTAGACAGTTTCCCCATTACCCACCCAATCCAGGCACCTCACACTGAAACTCCCCGTCCATTCTGGATCGGATCAGTGCGCAACGCTATGGGCTTGGTTGGACGTGGTTGGCTCCCTACTGGGCCAAATAGGGCAGGTTGGCAGGAGGGTCGACCCAAGCACAACAGGGGCGGCTGGTTAGTCTCATATTGTGACAATTTCCACACTAAATCACTCCCTAATTCTGTTTAGGATGAAATTACCTTCCAGTTCAGGTGACCGCTAAACCGCACCAGCTGTGGGGCTGGAGAGGGCTCTAGTTTATTCAGCGGAGGAATGTGTTTAAGTTTCCACTCTGGCTGCCATCGGGCTGGCCGGCTGACGCTCAACACCAACATTGATATTCCTCCTCCACAGAGTTGTTATTGTGACCAGCGCAGCTGAGTTGCAGGAAAAACATTTACACGTTGAAATGATTTCCACTGATAGATTGTAAACAGCACTTCAGTGAATGAATAATTACACTCAAATTTCACACACTGTATCCAATACAAAGGGTAAAGGAAACAACAAAGGGAAAAATACCAACACACTTTACCTCACCTCTTGCAGTGTAGTTAATATCTTGCAATTCAGTTAATATGTACACTGGGTATATCAAACATTAGGAACACCTTGCTAATTTTGAGTTGCACCGCCCCACTTTTGCCCTCAGAACAGCCTCAATTCGCCAGGGAATTGGACTCTACAAGGTGTTGAAAGCGTTTCACAGGGATGCTGGTCCATTTGGACTCCAATGCTTTAAACTATTGTGTCAAGTTGGCTGGATGTCCTTGTTCTTGATACACACGGGAAACTGTTGAGCGCCTTGAACCTACTACCATCCCCCATTCAAAGGCACTTAAATCTTTTGTCTTGCCCATTCACCTTCTGAATGGCACACATACACAATCCATGTTTCAATTGTCTACTCCCCTTTATCTACACTGATTGAAGTGACATCAATAAGGGATTATAGCTTTCACCTGGATTCACCTGGTCAGTCCATAACATGGAAAGAGCGGATGTCCACAATGTTTTGTAAGACCAAAAAAATGAATAGAGTCATTATATACATGGAGTTATTTGTATAAGAGATTATAATGCCTCATACATGCTTATAACAAGTAATACAAATATTATACCTGCCGGCTTTATGCACAATGTTAAAAACAAATTCTAACCAGATTACAAAACCAACCTCAAACGATGGAACTTCTGCAAAGACATAGAACAACTACATTAGTATTGTCTACCACCTAGTAGTAGTCCATTCCAGTGGCAGTAACTGTAATGAAATTACGCCCCTGTGTGGTGCATACCTGATCTGCTCGTAGGCCTGCTCCACAGGACTGCTATCCATTGCCAGCATGATGGACCTCCTCTTGGCTGTGGAGATGGTGATGACCACCACCCGCATCAGAACCATGATGTTCACCTGATGAGAGGACACACACACACTGTCGGTTAGACAGAGACATACAATATATTCACATACATTTCAACAGTGTAAATGCAGTACATATTTGGTTAAAACATGCAGGTCATGTGAGAGGTACTGTTTGTATTCAGAAGGCCTTACTGTATCTAAGACATTGTTTTGTCATCTGTTAAGAGTTAAATTAGTAGAATTTGGGGAGGGGGGGTAATAATTAGGGCTGGCAAACGATAAAAACATTCAACTTTAAACATCGCGTTAACTCGCAGGATTTTCTCAAAGTGAGCTGTAACTCAAGATTTATCATGACGACTTCTTGATTTTGTCTAACGTAACGGTTAGCCAAATTTGGTAAATTGAGAAAGAACAATTTATTTAACCTTAATGTCAACTTGTTTTTACATGGCATTGTAGATTTTAGCTGTATAGATTATGTATTTGGGATGTTTTCAGTGCATTTTCAATGCTTTCAGACAATGCAATGCGAGCAAAAGAAAATTGCGTGTGTTCATGTGTTCTCACCATAATTATGAAAATGACAGGGCCTGCGAAGCCCCAGATGACCCCGTTCTGCACACTGAGCCAACAGTGGCCATCAGCAGAGTACTTCCCCGAGGCAGAGGCCAGGGTGATGGTGACTATCAGCACTGGCAGACCTGGTAGGGAGGGAGGGAATGAGAGCTAGAGCAAGAGAGATCAGTTCTTCCTGAGTGTGTGTGTGTGTACATGCACTGTATGTGTGTGTATGTACAGTCAGGTACATAATTATTTTCTCTATAAAATAAATAATACAAATACTGAGCTATATTGTATGCTAAAACAAATGGGACATTATATTATTTTAAACTATTACAATTGCCCAGAGAAAGATATTTTGTTTAACAAGTAAAATCTCAAACGATGGGGGACAAAATTATTTGCACCCGTTTTTAATACTCCAGCACCCTCCCCTTGTGAGGATAATGACACTGATGTTTTCATGAGATTGGAGAACACGTTGGGAGGGATCTTATACTATTCCTCCATACAGAATATTTCCAGATCCTTGATATCCTTTGTCTGCTCTTATGGGCTGCCCTCTTCAATTCAAGGACATTTTAGCCAAAAACCTGGTTGCCTCTGGCAGGAGGCTGACACATGGCCACAAATGGATTTTCCAGCAAGACAATAACCCCAAGTATTAATCAAATTCCACAAGGAAATTGTTAATTTACCACAAAATCAACGTTAAGTCTCCGGACTTGAACCCCACTGAAAACCTGTGGTTTGAACTGAAGAGGGCAGTCAATAACAGCAGATGAAGGATAGGAAGGATCTGAAAAGAAATACATATTTCTCAGAGAAATTGTATTAGTATAAAATAATACAATTTCCCCATACAATATAGCTCAGTATTTGTAAAAATGTATTTTATACAGTCTTTTTTTGCTCATATTTATCAAGGGTACCAATAATTATGGACCTGACTGTACAGTATATGTAGTGTATGTGTACAGCATGTCTACTGGGGAGAATGGGATATGGAAAATACATTGTTTCTCAATGGACTAATAAGAGAAATCTTCTTCTATCTTGTTCTTCTGTGTCATACCCCAGCCAATGAGGTAGTAGTACTTCATGTGTTGGTCCTCGCTCAGGTTGACCGCCACCACTTTGCTCCAGAGCAGCAGTCCTTCCACCAGCATCCAGCTGAAGGCAGCCATGAAGAAAAGGTGCAGCAGGGCCGCCACCAGGGTGCAGGCCACCTGACAGGGTCAAGGGTCAGATAAACAACACGGCAGACCAATACGCTTTGTAAGAGGATACGTCAGAAAATGTGGAGCCACCCTATCCGTTTCAGGGGTAGCGGTTTCCTAGCAAAGAGAGGTGCCGTAGCTAACTAACTGTAAAGTTAATTATTCTGCCCCACAGTTAGCCAAGATTGTTAGCCTACCTTGTTGTTGACAGCTGAGCCACTGCAGAGAAGGACTATCTGGGCACAGGTTAGAGCAATGAACAGGTTCTTGTGGATAGACGTCCTGTCCGATTTGGGAATGCTGGACAGAATCAAAAGATTTATTGTTGAAAACATTTATATTTTAACAGGACGGCATAACAATAAAACCCCAATCAAGTATCTTTGCAATAATTACATATTTCACATGTATACTTTCAGAATGTCTGAGAAAGAAAGTAATAGCAGCAAATATAATGGCTTTAAAGGCTCACTCTGTGATTTATCTAACCCCATCCTCAGCTTTATAGCAAACCAAGTGTGGGTCTGTCATTTTGTTGTTATTCAAATGAAGTATTGGCGAATAACCAGCCATCTCTTGTTTTCATATGTGTGCCATCGGGTGTGTCTGGGATGATTTAGGTGTGACTGGCTCATAAATCTCCTTGTCAAGTCGCCTATTCCCGCTCTTTTCCCGCTATTCCAATTCCCATGCTGATTTGGATCTCCATTGATTAGTTCATTTGCTGCCCTTTAATGCCACCATAAACCTTCAGTGTGCTCATACACATACACTACTAATTACTACATTAGCACTGTTAAAAACTTCTAAAACAGATCAGTGATGACTAGGCAGGATTCCGACCATAGAAATATAATTACTAGAAGGGACAAAGTCCTTGAGATCATGACAATTTTACTTGAAACAAATTACATTGACTTGAATGGGAAAACCCAATTCTAGTAATTGTATCTCTATGATTCCAATGGTATGTTGTTGGCTGGTTTGACCAGGGTTGGGGTCGATTCCATTTCAACTCAGACAACTCTTCATTGGAAATAATGAGAAATTTCTTCAATGAATCTCCTGAATTTAATCAATTCAAATGGAGTTAGAAACCCGAACTCTGGATGTGGCAACTTACTGTTGAGAAGTTCTGCTGTTAAATCAGGTTTAATTGTGAATGTAGCTACTGATGGATTGCTTTTAAAGGGGCTTGCTTACAATGTTTGTTTTCTCTTACTGTCTTTAAGTAAATGTTGTTGTTTGCTTTTGCATGGCTAAAATATCATATTCCAGTGAGTGCTGACTAAGAAATGGGCCATGCTGGCTTTGGAGGGTGAAGCTAAGTTAGAGAGAACAAATGTCTCCAATGAGGCCATGTTGGCTCAAATTCTTCCCAGTTTCACAGTGGTGGTGTTTTTTCAAAAGTAGCAGCTTGGCGACTGGCTAATAAAACACTCACTCCAGCACGGTGAACAGCATCAAGGTCAACACCAGCGCGCACAGAGAGGCCCCAGAGCCGATAAACGTCAGCTTCTTCAAAATATCCTCCTCCTCCTGAGTCCACTGGGGAGAGAAAGGGAGAAAAGCACACACACGCATACACACAGTAGGACAAGCCAGTCAAAACACAGTCAACACATAAGTCTTGTTATCATCCACTGAGTACTGATCACTAGGAACGAGTCTATATTATAGCTGATTAGCTCCTACATGGCATGAGGCCTATGGTTCTCCATACTAACAGTGACATCTACTGGGCAATGTGGCACAATACAAGTTTGCAACAGTGATGGCAATAAGTGCAAGTGACTGACATTAGATGAGCTTGATTTGAGGAATACTTGACACAACAAATAACCCTACTAAGCAGAGCAGAGCTGAACTATGCTGGCCTGGCTACAAATCCACCAGTTGCTGGAGTTGTGCGTGCATGTGTACAAAATTCTTTGATGCGATATCAGAACTGAAACATACCACTACCACAAAGTGTGCAAAGCTCTCATCAAGGAAAAGGGTGGCTACTTTGAAGAATCTCAAATATAAAATCTGTTTTGATTTGTTTAACAGTTTTTTTCTTTACTACATGTGTTATTTCATAGTTTTTACGCATTCACTATTATTCTACAATGTAGAAAATAGTAAAAAATAAAGAAAAACCCTTGAATGAGTAGGTGTGTCCAAACTTTTGACTGGTACTGTAGTGTATGTTGTTGCTTTGACGAAGTCATTTCTGAAGATTATTATTTATACTGAACAAAAATATAAATGCAACACGCAACCATTTCAAAGATTTTCCAGAGTATTATTATATTATATTATATTGAATATTATATTGAAATCAGTCAATTTTAAAAAATGCATTAGTGCCTAATCTATGGATTTCACATGACTGGGCAGGGGTGCAGCCATGGGTGGGCATAGGTCCACCCACTTGGCAGCCAGGCCCACCCACTGGGGAGCCAGGCCCAGCCGATCAGAATGAGTTTTTCCCCACAAAAGGGCTTTATTACAGAGAGAAATACTCCTCAGTACCCCCTCTCCACCCACCCTCAGACGATTCCACAAGTGAAGAAGAGGTCCTGGGCTGGCGTGGCTACACGTGTTTTGTGGTTTTGAGGCCGCTTGGACGTACAGCCAAATTCCCTAAAACTACGTTGTAGGCAGTTTATGATATTAAAATTACCATTCAATTATCTGGCAACAGCTCTGGTGGACATTCCTGCAGTCAGCATGCCAACGGCACTCTCTCAAAACGTCTAACATCTATGGCATTGTGTTGTTCGACAAAACAGCACATTTTACAGTGGCCTTTTATTGTACCCAGCACAAGGTGCAACTGTGTAATGATCATGCTGTTTAACCAGCTTCTTGATATACCACACCTGTCAGGTGGATGGATTATTTTGGCAAAGGAGAAATGCTCACTAACAAGGATATAAACAACATTTTAGAGAAATAGTTGAAAGAAATCAGCTTTCTTGTGCATATGAAACATTTCTGGGATTTTTTATTTCAGCTCATGAAACATGGGACCAACACTTTACAGGTTTCGTTTCCATTTTTGTTCAGTGTATTTGATGTGATTAGAGATTAATTTCAAGAGTACCAAAAAAAGTCAACCCTGTTACATAAATTGAACTGAAACTGTTCCTTTTAAAATATATTTTTTTCTAAAGAAACATTGAACATCTCATAGTCAAATCACAGTGTAAAAGCAGGTGAGCTGGTTCTACTCTTTTTGACAGTTTTCTGGTGTTTTGTGGTGGAAAACTAAGTGGGTTGAGCGTAACACATCAACCCTATTACCCATAGATCGACAGGCTAGAAATGTTTTAACAATAACAAAAATACTGTGAAGCTTGCATTCAATTGCCCTTCCCTGATTCACACAACAAGCTTCCATTCTGCATTTCAAAAGGTGATTTATGGCTGATTTAAGATGACATCTTCAACACTGTTACGGTCAATATTGTTACAGTCAACCCTGTTACTTTATTTGGCAGTTACGCACTATTTTTAATTTTTAATTAACCTCTTGAGATGGTAAAATATGTTTTTTATAAAGTTGAACGTACTCTTTATGACAGAATGTTAAAATGTTTGTTTTTTTCCCTCACCAAGTTACACTACTCAAATGGCACATAATTGGTGGAACGACCATGCTATTCATTACCTTGGACTCCATGTAATTCATCAGGACGGCGAAGTTGGTGGTGTGGTTACAATAGCAGGAAGTGACATCAGAGCTCGTGTGAGTCACCCTGCAATCTTTGCTGGACCAGCCGTTAGAATTCCCAGTCCTGTGGCACAAAAACCCAGAAATCAATATGACACAAACACGCACCCACACACACACACATACAAACACTACGCAACGTTATGTTATGACTTATCGCTACTGACATGTACTCTAGGGACGTCTGACTTAGCTGCACTGTGTGGTCATACTTACATTAGGGTGAAATTCCAAAACACGCAAAGAGGCGTGACTCGCTGCGAATACTCCACCTAGAACAAGAAACAGATGTTTCTCACCCTCTTTCTCTCTCAGTCTCTCTCCTTGCACGCTTCGACAGGACACGCCAAAAGCAAAACGGAATCGGCCAGGGAACTTACTAAAAGACCTGGGCCAACTCTTTACTTTGTGAATAGATGTCAAATCAATGACATGTACTGTATTGTAGAGTTTCTATAACAACGTTATGTTTCCCTCAACCATTACTTCACCCTGTTCCCAACCACCTCCAACCACTGTAAAAATGACCATGATTGGTTTGAATTGCACCATTTGTTAGTGAAACCCAAAGATTCTGGGGTTCTTGAGAATCTGGCAACCTCGCCTAAGAAAAATTGTAGGAGGAGAACCACCCACTAGACACAATATATACACATCAACGTTACACCACACACCCATACTTAAGCTCTTACAAAATCGTAACATATTGTACAGATTGGAATTCGTTTCATCATAAGAATCACAGGGAATATTTTAGTTGTTGTTGCAGGACATAACATTTCACACTACTGAGCTGAACCAAGCCAAGCCGCACTGGCTGGCCTGATTACTCATCACCATAGTTGCTGGAGCAGAGCTGGAAAGGACAATGTGAAATGAAAATATCCAAGCCAGTAAGTACTATATGGTTCAGGTTGGCACTATAGTGTGAATCAGGATGCAGGCAGCAATCTAGTGTGTAGCAGTGGGCTTTATCCCCTTCATATATAGTAATGTGTATGTCCCAAATGGAACCCTATTCCCTATAGAGCAGTAATTTTGACATGGGCACATAGGACTCTAAAGGTAATAGGGTGCACTATAAAATAAATAGAGTGCCATTTGGGATGCAGCCATTGATCTTACCACGTGCGAGGAGGACAAAGTATAGTGGATGGCCACTGGGATGTTCTGGGCCTTGGAGGGGTCTCGAACCGTGGCTGAGATGACTGCAGTGGCCAGGCGACCAGGGAGGACACTGCGGAGAGCAATAATAAAGTAGATGTAACCTTTAGGCCTTTCCTTTCATGTGAGCTTGTTGGCAACCAAAATCAGATATTATCCGATTAAGATCAGACTACTTGAAGTGTAAAGTGTTTTTTTTTTTAAATACATTTTTCTAGTAGATAAAGATTGTATTCAGATATAATCCAATAATGTATTCCCTTTGAATTCTCCATGATGTATGTTGGTGTAGCATTTTAATTCCCCAAAAGATCTGGAGGTTCTGAAACGTTTACCATAATTATGTCAAAGCATGGTCATTCATTGTATTGGATGACATTCTCTACTAGGTCAAATTGGAGGTGTAAGGAAACCAGACCCTGTGTTTTCACTCTGGTCTTCTGGAGAAGAGTCCTGCTCCATCCTAGACTGGATCTCCATGAGATGGCTGTAGTACGTATGGATGAACATCACTTCCTTGTGACCTGCCAAACAAAATGGGTGATAAAATAAATGTCATCATTAAATACAACACTGATGCGAGTGTTAGTTAAATGAGTCTCCCGCTATTCTTGTTCAAACCGGAAGACCAGTGAAAAAAAATCTGACATGATTATACCACTATAAATGGAGAAATATACACATTAATCTAACGATATCTTGTTGTATTTGTCGCAATTTAACCAACTCAAAGTGCTCTTGAAGTCACCACACTATTTCGTTGATGTAGCCTAGTTTTAACAGGCCTATGAAGCATTGTTGGCCGACTAGTAAAATATTATGGGGTTAATAAGGTCTAGTGAAAATTACATTCGCTGTAGCCTAGCTTTGACTGAACGATGCACCATGGTCCTTTTCTCTCTCCTTGTTCATTGCTATCGGGAGAATTTGGGAATGTTGTGCCTGTTTTTACTTTGCTTACTGTGGTGATTTTATCAGAGGGAACATTTGATTTTCTGCTAATCAAAGAAATTTGCTGTAGAGGATAGCACTCTACGGTTGATCAATTGCCTGCAAATCTAAACCCGCCGCGAATCATGTGCCATTTTAAGGTAGGCTATATTTTACATAAAAGCTAACAATTTACTTATTATTCATTCATTATCATTCGTTAGCCTAAAAATCTATGGTAGGCCTTTTCTAGCATGTCACACCCTGACCATAGTTTTCTTTGTATGTTTCTATGTTTTGTTTGGTCAGGGTGTGATCTGAGTGGGCATTCTATGTTGTGTGTCTAGTTTGTCTGTTTCTGTGTTGGGCCTGATATGGTTCTCAATCAGAGGCAGGTGTTAGTCATTGTCTCTGATTGGGAACCATATTTAGGTAGCCTGTTTGGTGTTTGGGTTTGTGGGTGATTGTTCCTGTGTTAGTGCCACATGGGACTGTTTTCGGGTTTTCACTTTGTTGTTCTGGTTATGTGTTCATGTTCAGTTTTCGAAATAAAAAACCATGGACAACTACCACGCTGCATTTTGGTCCACCTCTCCTTCGACACAAGAAAACCGTTACATAGCAATAAAGTACAGTGGGGCAAAAAAGTATTTAGTCAGCCACCAATTGTGCAAGTTCTCCCACTTAAAGATGAGAGAGGCCTGTAATTTTTATCATAGGTACACTTCAACTATGACAGGCAAAATTAAAATAAATAAATAAATCGAGAAAATCACATTGTAGGATTTTTGTATGAATTTATTTGCAAATTATGGTGGAAAATAAGTATTTGGTCAATAACAAAAGTTTATCTCAATACTTTGTTATATACCCTTTGTTGGCAATGACAGAGGTCAAACGTTTTCTGTAAGTCTTCACAAGGTTTTCACACACTGTTGCTGGTATTTTGGCCCATTCCTCCATGCAGATCTCCTCTAGAGCAGTGATGTTTTGGGGCAGTTGTATGTAAACTTCCGACTTCAACTTTACATTTTACTTTGTAAATATAAGCTGTTATGGGACTCTTTTATTTACTATAACTCTATTACTAATCAAATGTATTGTAAGGGAAATAAAAACATGTTACATGTTGCAGTAGGCCTTTAGAATAACGCTAAACATATCCTTAACTCTATACAGCGAAGCAAACGATGCCAGCCCACAGAATGAATGACAATGGATGGAATGGGCAATCATTGTGCAAGTTACTTCACAATCTGATTTAAATAAGGCCTAACTGAATGATGAGGGTGAAGAGGTTGGTTTAATTTAGAACAATAGTGTAATAACGAGTTTGTGTTATGCCCATTTATCAGCGTTAATAATTTGACCGCACGCCTTGCGGGTTTGATTACCATTCTCTTTCACGTTTTGACAGCACTGCAAATACTGCAGAATTTAGATTTGGAGCCTGATGGAGGATCATATATTGAGCTTGAAATCGAGATTGTACTGTTGCTCATGTGCACAAAAAAGGAAACAGTACGTGGGACATGTCTAATGATGAACTGTAAGCATTTATTGCACGCGGAAAGAGCATGGATGTAGAGGAATTTTGTTCTGATAGTTTTAGGGTGGACTTGTTTTGGGAGAGACCATGCCACACAACCGCTACAGAGAGGTTTTGCGACACCTGCAGCAGGGGCACACAAAACAAGGCCCATGAAAACTGTGTGCAGTGTAACCGATTTGTTTGTGGGGCTTGCTCACACAAAGCCTCGAAGCTGTGTGCTGACTTTGGAAACAAAGCATAAAGAGAAGACGAGATTGATTCATGCGTAAATGCACGCAAGTGTCCGATACAATCAAAAAATGCATGTTCTTATATCGTGTCATGAATATACAGTATTTCCAAAAATATTAATTAATGCAATTGTTTGTTTAATGCAATGCTTTTGTTTAGGAATATGGCAAATAATTTCACCTGTGTACCTGGTTGGTTATATTATTATTATAGTTTTAACTTCTACTTTGTCAAAAGAAGCTGTAACTGGACTTCATTAATTACTATAACTATTACTAATCGAATCTACAAATAAAGTTGATCAAATGGATTACACTGTAATGTTTTTATTGTAAGGGAAACAAAAATAGGCTATAGGCAACGTTCTCTAGTGGTTCTAGAGTTAAACCTTAGTGGGAGTGTCCGTGTGTGTGTTCATCTGCATGAATGAGTGTTACCCAAGTCATGTAGTCTCTGGACCTCCGTGTCGGGGATGAGCAGCTCGTCCTGGCCACTACCTCTACTGTGGCCGCCAAACACTGACGGTTTAAACACACAGCTGCAGCTCATCTGGGAAAGCTTCCGTGCCTCCACGTGCACATCTGGGAACAAAGGACATACAGGGAAATTGGACTCCTATAAAGTAATACAGGAAAATTACAGACAAATTGGACTCGTGCTAAAATATGGAATTGTTTTAAGATTTATTTTATTTTAATTTTACCTTTATTTTACTAGGCAAGTCAGTTAAGATCAAATTCTTATTTTCAATGACGGCCTAGGAACAGTGGGTTAACTGCCTGTTCAAGGGCAGAACGACAGATTTTTGTACCTTGTCAGCTCGGGGATTTGAACTTGCAACCTTTCGGTTACTAGTCCAATGCTCTATCGACTAGGCTACCCTGCCGCCCCGATGATCATACCAAGGATAATTTAGCTATTTGAGGTATCAAAAATATACAGTACCAGTCAAAAGTTTGGACACACCTACTCGTTCAAGGGTTTTTCTTTATTTGTACTATTTTCTACATTGAAGAAAATATGAAAACTATGAAATAACACATATGGACTCATGCAGTAACCCCCAAAAACGGTTAAAACGACTCAAAATCTATTTTAGATTTTAGATTCTTCAAAGTAGCCACCCTTTGCCTTCATGACAGCTTTGCAAACTTTTGGCATTCTCTCAACCAGCTTCATGAGGTATTCTATCGTTTTGACGTTTCTACTGTAGCATACAGTATGTATGTATGGAGCATAAAGTATTAACAGTTTTATTCACAGTACTGGTGAAAATTAATACTTTCCGATAATTGCATAGATTTGAATGGACACCTATGATGTGTGTAAAATACTTTTTTGAAGGTTGTACTGATTACGATGAGATAAGGCTAAGCTATTTGCCAGCTATGTGTTGTGCCATGTTTGTTGACATTATACAATGCATTCTGGGTGTCACGTAAATGTCTGTTAGACCAAAGATGTTATATAATGAGGGGAAGTAGACGACACACCCCCTTCAAAAAGGACCAAACTCATCTCGTCTCCAGAAGGCACTGCATCTCAGTGCACATCCGGCCTGGATTTGGGATTCCAATAGGGTAGCGCACAATTGGCACAGCGTCCTCCGGGTTTGGCCGGGGTAGGCAGTCATTGTAAATAAGAATTTGCTCTTAACTGACTTGCCTAGTTAAATAAAGGTTAAATAAAAATAAAAAACCTTATCTTTGGTTGACGAAAAAAATAAATAACATGGTGGCACGCACACACTACCCTTCATCGGATTACTTTTGATTTTTATAAAGTGTTTTACTCAATTATTTCGATCAGTACTCTGAGCTCACCCGTGATATGATGAATTGTAAATAGTAATTGCTATTGGCTGATTTCATATTCGGGTTTCTGTCAGCCGAGAGTTAGCTAAATATGAACGCTTGTGTTACGTCAATCTTTCCTAAGTTAGCACTAGGACTAATGTAGCCTACATTTTCTGGTTTTGAAGATTGTGAATGTCTGAACATTACATCCAGAAATAACCTGGTCACAATCAGGACATAACTTTGTGAGAACTGTGTTTGTGCAAAATGTTTCTGTGAAAAAACAGTGTGGCCAGCTCAAAAGCTGACTGTCGCGTCAATCAAAACTGGACGTTCTAAATAAGCATTCTAAAATCTGAGTTTGAGCGTACGCAGCAGGGACCACTAGGGTTGCACATTTTGGGAAATACTAAGAGGTGGAAACTTTCTGTGGAAATTAACAGGAATAAATGGGAATTAACGGATATATATGGGAATTAATGGAAATAGTTGCAACTTAATATGAATACCATTTAAATGTAATGTTTTTGCATTGGATATATTTACCATATCATATGGAGAGAGAAACATAAACCTTTTACCTTATCATAAGTAGACATATTTGCATATAATAAAATCCTTCCAATAGAAATAAAAAAACTATTTAGTTATGAATTGAACTTTAATTAAACGAGTTGACTCTTCACATGGGATGATTTCACTGAACAACAATAGAAAGGGAATATTGAATGATCCCCAATGATCCATCGCATTTCCCAAAAACGTTTTCAACATACATCTGTCTAGAATCTAATGCTTTGGTTGTCTTCCTCTCAGGCTTCCATATCTTCTCCCTGGACCTCCTCGATGTCTACCTCTTGAACATCAGACTTTGAGGCCTCATCTTCACTGTCACTTTCCAACCTTGTTGGGATGGTTCGTTGTCAGGCTCAAAAAGCCTCAGATCCACAAACTCCCTTCCACCACGTGGCTGATGAGATATGTTGGCATGACTGCCATATTGCATCTCCATCCCAAAGCGCTTGCTTGGAAGTGTACTTCGCCAGACTGCCAAGAACCTTGCCCTCATCCAGGCCAAGGTGGCGAGACATGGTAGTGATGACACCATAGGCCTTGTTGATCTCTGCACCAGACAGGATGCTCTTGCCAGCATACTTGGGGTCCAACATGTACGCTACGGCGTGTATGGGCTTCAGGCAGAAGTCTTCACGCTTTTTGATGCATTTCAGAACAGCGGTTTCCTCTGCTTGGAGCAACAGTGAAGGGGGCAGGGCAGTATGGATTTCTTCTCATACATCTACAAGCAGAGTGAACATCAGACAGGATGGCATTGTCTCCCTTAATCTGTGCAATGGCTACTGCTATAGGTTTCAGGAGTTTCAGGCTGCTTACCACTTTCTCCCAAAATACATCATACAGGAGGATCCTCTTGATGGGGCTGTCCATATCGGTAGACTGTGACATACAGTGGGGCAAAAAAGTATTTAGTCAGCCACCAATTGTGCAAGTTCTCCCACTTAAAAAGATGAGAGAGGCCTGTAATTTTCATCATAGGTACACTTCAACTATGACAGACAAAATTAAGAAAAAAAATCCAGAAAATCACATTGTAGGATTTTTTATGAATTTATTTGCAAATTATGGTGGAAAATAAGTATTTGGTCACCTACAATCAAGCAACATTTCTGGCTCTCACAGACCTGTAACTTCTTCTTTAAGAGGCTCCTCTGTCCTCCACTCGTTACCTGTATTAATGGCACCTGTTTGAACTTGTTATCAGTATAAAAGACACCTGTCCACAACCTCAAACAGTCACACTCTAAACTCCACTATGGCCAAGACAAAAGAGCTGTCAAAGGACACCAGAAACAAAATTGTAGACCTGTACCAGACTGGGAAGACTGAATCTGCAATAGGTAAGCAGCTTGGTTTGAAGAAATACAAGACCACTGATAATCTCCCCCGATCTGGGGCTCCACGCAAGATCTCACCCCGTGGGGTCAAAATGATCACAAGGACGGTGAGCAAAAATCCCAGAACCACACAGGGGGACCTAGTGAATGACCTGCAGAGAGCTGGGACCAAAGTAACAAATCCTACCATCAGTAACACACTACGCCGCCAGGGACTCAAATCCTGCAGTGCCAGACGTGTCCCCCTGCTTAAGCCAGTACATGTCCAGGCCCGTCTGAAGTTTGCTAAAGAGCATTTGGATGATCCAGAAGAAGATTGGGAGAATGTCATATGGTCAGATGAAACCAAAATATAACTTTTTGGTAAAAACTCAACTCGTCGTGTTTGGAGGACAAAGAATACTGAGTTGCATCCAAAGAACACCATACCTACTGTGAAGCATGGGGGTGGAAACATCATGATTTGGGGCTGTTTTTCTGCAAAGGGACCAGGACGACTGATCCGTGTAAAGGAAAGAATGAATGGGGCCATGTATCGTGAGATTTTGAGTGAAAACCTCCTTCCATCAGCAAGGGCATTGAAGATGAAACGTGGCTGGGTCTTTCAGCATGACAATGATCCCAAACGCACCGCCCGGGCAACGAAGGAGTGGCTTCGTAAGAAGCATTTCAAGGTCCTGGAGTGGCCTAGCCAGTCTCCAGATCTCAACCCCATAGAAATTCTTTGGAGTTGAAAGTCCGTGTTGCCCAGCAACAGCCCCAAAACATCACTGCTCTATAGGAGATCTGCATGGAGGAATGGGCCAAAATACCAGCAACAGTGTGTGAAAACCACGTGAAGACTTACAGAAAACGTTTGACATCTGTCATTGCCAACAAAGGGTATATAACAAAGTATTGAGAAAATGTTGTTACTGACCAAATACTTATTTTCCACCATAATTTGCAAATAAATCAATTTAAAATCCTACAATATGATTTTCTGGATTTTTTTTCCCTCATTTTGTATGTCGTAGTTTAAGTGTACCTTTGATGAAAATTACAGGCCTTTAACCGTTTTAAGTGGGAGAACTTGCACAATTGGTGTATGACTAAATACTTTTTTGCCCCACTGTACATGACCATTTCTTGGAGAGACTCCTTCCCATCCAGGAGACTGTCAAACATGATGACAACACCACCCCAATGCGTGTTGCTTGGCAGCTTCAATGTGGTGCTCTTATTCTTCTCACTTCACTTGGTGAGGTAGATTGCTGCTATAACTTGATGACCCTTCACATACCTAACCATTTCCTTGGCTTTCTTGTAGAGTCTTTCTTCTATTGTTTTCAGTGCCATGATGTCCTTGAGGAGCATATTCAATGCATAAGCAGCACAGCCAATGGGTGTGATGTGAGGGAAGAACTCCTCCACTAGACCAAGCAGCATTCATGCTTCCAGGATTGTCTGTCACCGCTGCAAATACCTTCTGTGGTCCAAGGTCATTGATGGCTGCCTTCAGCTTATCTGCAATGTAGAGACCGGTGTGTCTGTTGTCCCTTGTGTCTGTGCTCTTGTAGAATACTGGTTTGAGGGGTGGAGATGATGTAGTTTATCAGAGGTGAACCAGTTGCATACACAACTCGAGCAAGACATTCATCAGCATTTCTCTGACTACGTTCCTCCATTGAGTCAAAAAAACTTCTGATTCCAGGAGGACCATGAGCTGTTGCTATCAATAAGGTGTCTGATTCAGCATTATCACCTCAAATAGAAGTAGAGGGACTTTTGTCAGAGGTTGCTTGTTGTGAGTGCTGAGGGAACTGTATGCACTTGGCCAGATGATTCTGCATCATTGATGCATTCTTCACATATGATTTGGCACAGTATATGCAAATGTACACAGCTTTTCCTTCTACATTAGCTGCAGTGAAATGTATCCACACATCAGTTAGTGCCTGTGACATTCCTGTAAAGATGAGAAAAAATTCGTAAAAAAAACAAATACAGTTCCATGTACAGATAAATAGTTAAGCAATAAGATACATGTTTTAAAATGAAACATGTATGTAAACAGGTGAATTAACACTCCTCAGTTAGGCTCAAGCAAGCTAAAACAAAAACTAACTAGCAGAAATTGTTACTTTAGAAATGATTTAAACAAAAAAATCTAAAATGTCATATAAAATATATTCACCCCACCCAGTATTGTAATCAAAACTTACCAGAAAGCATGTAGTCCTTGGCTCAGACAGTGTAGTAGTGTGGGCTCAATAGCATCTCATTACACTGAACCAAAACCGGATGCGCGCGTGCACCTATTTTGTCCCCCTACACCAAACGCGATCACGACAAGCAGGTTAAAATATCAAAACAAACTCTGAACCAATGACATTCATTTGGGGACAGGTCGAAAAGCATTAAACATGTATGGCAATTTAGCTAGTTAGCTTGCACTTGCTAGCTAATTTGTCCTGGGATATAAACATTGAGTTGTTATTTTACCTGAAATGCACAAGGACCTCTACTCCTACAATTAATCCACACATAAAACGGCCAACCGAATCGTTTCTAGTCATCTCTCCTCCTTCCAGGCTTTTTCATCTTTGAACTTATATGGTGATTGGCATCTAAACTTTCATAGTACTACCACGATGACTGGCAAAACTGTTCGTCTTTCAATCACCCACGTGGGTATAACCAATGAGGAGATGGCACGTGGGTACCTGCTTCTATAAACTAATGAGGAAATGGAAGAGGCAGGACTTTCAGCGTGATCTGCATCAGAAATAGAAAGGAGTTCTATTTTAGCCCTTGGCATCACAGACGCTCGTTGGCGAGCGCGAGCAGTGTGGGTGAAATAATTTAATAACATGGATTTCTAAATGTATTTTGCTCGCTCGCGCACGCGACGTGTCCGGTCTGGCCAGCATGTTAGTGTGCAATATCTTGAGAATCAGCTCTACATGTGATGGAAGAGTGCACTGTGCATGCAGATGGTTGCAATACCATTGAATCGGGGATAGTTTAACCAAAATATGCCACAAGACCTAGAATTGTGTGTATCCCATGTGTATCCCACAAAAAAGGTTCACTGTTATAAGCTAACTTTTTGATGAATTTAAGAAAAATTCCCCAAATTCCAGGGCTTAACTTCCCATGGAAATATTCTGGTAATTTACCAGAAAGTTTCCGACACTTTGCAACCCTAGGGACCACAATAGAATGATCACACCCATTTGTTGGTATGTGTCAAGAGAGTTTATCTATACTTTCCATAGCTGTCTATTTACCAACACAAACTGACGCTAGTGGCTGGTGATTTTAATGCAGGGAAACTGATCTTACCTAATTTCTTTAAGCATGTCACCTGTGCAACTAGAATTTAAAAAATCAAGATCACCATCACTCCACACACAGAAACACATGCAAAGCTCTCCCTCACCCACCATCTGCCAAATAATACTATCATCCTGATTCCTGCTTACAAGCAAAAAATCAAGCAGGAAGTACCAATGATGTGCCCAATGTGTAAGTGGTCCGATGAAGTGGATGCTAAGCTACAGGACTGTTTTGCTAGCACAGACTGGAATATGTTCCGGGATTCATTTGATGGCATTGAGGAACTTACCACACCAGTCACCAACTTCATTAACAAGCATGCCCACATTCACATCGACGGGGATGTAGTGGAGCGGGTCGAGAGATTCAAGATTGTTGGTTTCTACATCACTAAGGATCTATCACTGTCCACACACACCAACACAGTCATTAAGAGGGCACGAAACACCTCTTCCCCCTAAGGAGTCTGAAAAAATTTGGAATGGGCCCTCAGATCCTCAAAAGGTTATACAGCTGCACCATTGAGAGCATCTTGACTGGCTGCATCACCAGTTGGTATGACAACAACTTGGCATCCTTCCGCAAGGCGCTAGAGGGTAGTGAGTACGGCCAAGTAAATCACTGGGGCCGAGCTTCCTGCCATCTTGGACCTCTATAACAGGCGGAGCCAGAGGAAGGCCCAGAAAAATTCATAGACCAGGGGTTCCCAAACATTCTTGGCCCACAACCCCATTTTGAGATCTAAAACTTCTCTGAAACCCAACCATGTGAAAAAATGTACACTTTACATACAAAAGTATGTGGACACCCTTTCAAATTCACCTGTTGCTAACATGTGTATAAAATCGAGCACACAGCCATGCAATCTACATAGACAAACATTGGCAGTACAATGGCCTTACTGAAGAGCCCACCTTTGCAACAAGTCAGTTTGGCAAATTTCTGCCATGCTTGAGCTGCCCTGGTCAACTGTACGTGCTGTTATTGTGAAGTGGAAATGTCTAGGCATAACAACGGCTCAGCTGCAAAGTGGTAAGCCACACAATCCCACAGAACGAGACCGCCAAATGCTGAAGCGCATAAAAATCGTCTGTCCTCAGCTGCAACACTTACAACCGAGTTCCAAACTGCCATTGGAAGCAACATCAGCACAATAACTGTTAGTCGGGAGCTTCATGAAATGGTTTTCCGTGGCCGCTTAAGATCACCATGTGCAATGTCAAGCGTCAGCTGGAGTGGTGTAAAGCTTGCCGCTATTGGACTCTGGAGCAATGGAAACGTGTCCTCTGGAGTGATGAATCACGCATCACCATCTGGCAGTCCAACGGACAAATCTGGGTTTGGTGGATGCCAGGAGAACGCTACCTGCCCCAATGCATAGTGCCAACGGTAAAGTTTGGTGGATGAGGAATAATTTCTGGGGCTGTTTTTCATGTTTCGGGCTAGGCCCCTTAGTTCCAGTGAAGGGAAATCTTAACACGACAGCATACAATGACATTCTAGAAGAGTCTGTGCTTCCAACTTTGTGGGAACAGTTTGGGGAAGGCCCATTCATGTTTCAGCATGACAATGCCTCGGTGCACAAAGCAAGGTCCATACAGAAACGGTTTGTCGAGATCGGTGTGCAAGAACTTGACTGGCCTGCACAGAGCCCTGACCTCAACCCCATCGAACACCTTTGGGATGAATTGGAACGCCGACTGCGAGCCAGGCCTAATTGCCCAACATCTCTTCTCGACCTCACTAATGCTCGTGGCTGAATGGAAGCAAGTCCCTGCAGCAATGTTCCAACATCTAGGGGAAAGCTCTGAAAAATACGAGGTCAAATCATGATGCCAGTGATGTTTAGGTCAGAATGTCGGAGCTCTAGAAAGAGGTCCAAGTTCCCGAGTTGGAAATTCGAGTTGGATGACTGTTCAAAAATATATATCCCTGTCAGAGTTCCCAGTTGTTTTGAAAGCAGCATTAATGCTCAGAGGGAGACGGCAGGGTATTCCCTTTGAGTCAGGAACCAAAACCCCTCCACAGTGACCAGTGAATGCATTCGGTCACATGACAGCTCGATCAGCTGTTCATTTTCACTTACCGGCATGTCAACTGAGCCAGGATCACAGTTAAACGGATTGGGAAGTAGGTTCCAAAGTTCTCTTCCAAGCATCGGAAGTGAGCAGTCATCACTCGTGTGGGACACTTACTGATGCTGTTGTCCGTTAGAAACATGCACAGCCTAGGGAAGGGGGCATGGTTCGCTTTTGAAATACTCTCTCCAATAGGAATTCTTCCCTCTGAATCCACTGATTCGGTCACTCGTCAGTAGAATGTTTTTGTATTTCCCCTGCATGCTCGTGTTCAGTTCTCCAAATATGTCTGTTACATAGTCAAGGATTATTATTGTATTTTTCTTGTCTATATTGAATACGTAATTTAAACAAACGTCTGGGACCTGTTGGATCGGAGGGTGAGGGCTAGGGCCATTCCCCCCCAGAAATGTCCGGGAACTTGCAGGTGCCTTGGTAGAAGAGTTGGGTAACATCTCACAGCAAGAACTGGCAAATCTGGTGCAGTCCATGAGGAGGAGATGCACTGCAGTACTTAATGCAGCTGGTGGCCACACCAGATACTGACAGTTACTTTGATTTTGACACCCCCCCCCCCCTTTGTTGAGGGACACATTATTCAATTTCTGTTTGTCACATGTCTGCAGAACTTGTTCAGTTTATGTCTCAGTTGTTGAATCTTGTTATGTTCATACAAATATTTACACATGTTAAGTTTGCTGAAAATAAACGCAGTTGACAGTGAGAAGACGGTTCTTTTTTTTGCAGAAACCCAGGTCATTAGAAAGGGTTCACATACTCTCTCTTCCCGCTGTATATCTGTGCTTACCTGCTGCAGAGTTCTGTGCTCAGCTCTTTTGCTGCCAGTTGCTCTCGGTATCATACAATGTGTCCATATGGCAGAGGGAGACACATTCATAACTAGAGTGCAGAGGCCTGCCCGCCATCCCGCTATAGTTGGAGTCACATCTGTGCAAAAGCCCCCCATTCAACTCCATGGAATCTGTATTTCATCAATATAGGCACGCAGCATGTCCCTTCCATGCTTGAGAATCGTGAGACAGAACAATATGTCCTCATGAATAGCATACATGTATAGCAAACAAAAGACAATACATGGGCATCTCGGCCCTCACAGCTAACGTCCATTTGGAGAGCATAAGCTGGGGAGTTTTGAGTCGTTCAGTCAGTTTCCTCTTGAATAAGATTTGATTTGAATTGATTGCTAGCAATATAATAAATTATTCATTCAACAGTCTTCTCTGACAAGGTATTGATGTGAGTTTCTGTGCCTCCGCCTCCCCACACATTGTTTTCACCATATCAATTGCAGCCAATAATATCAAAGTCTCAGCCATAGTGTCTATTTTCATAGCGTAGCAGGCCTAGCCATTCACCATGGGAATGATTCAAGTGCAATGGTCAAGTGCAGCCTATTTCCGTGATCTAATGGCGCTCTCTGGTTGAATGAATGAATGTTTTAAATAATTTGTATTTTTAAGGTTAACCACATTACAATGATTTTAAGAGACAAAGACGATACTATATTATTTTTTTGCACCAAGTCTGGAACCAAAAGGACCCTGAACAGCTTCTACCGAAGCCATAAGACTGTTAAATAGTTAGTTAAATAGTTAACCTTATAGCTACCCGGGACTATCTGTATTGACCCTTTTTGCACAAACTTTTTTTCATTCTTCACAAACACTGCTGCTACTGTTTATTATCTATCCTGTTGCTTATTCACTTCATTCCTAGTTATACATATACAGTGCCTTGCGAAAGTATTCGGCCCCCTTGAACTTTGCGACCTTTTGCCACATTTCAGGCTTCAAACATAAAGATATAAAACTGTATTTTTTTGTGAAGAATCAACAACAAGTGGGACACAATCATGAAGTGGAACGACATTTATTGGATATTTCAAACTTTTTTAACAAATCAAAAACTGAAAAATTGGGCATGCAAAATTATTCAGCCCCCTTAAGTTACTACTTTGTAGCGCCACCTTTTGCTGCGATTACAGCTGTAAGTCGCTTGGGGTATGTCTCTATCAGTTTTGCACATCGAGAGACTGAATTTTTTTCCTATTCCTCCTTGCAAAACAGCTCGAGCTCAGTGAGGTTGGATGGAGAGCATTTGTGAACAGCAGTTTTCAGTTCTTTCCACAGATTCTCGATTGGATTCAGGTCTGGACTTTGACTTGGCCATTCTAACACCTGGATATGTTTATTTTTGAACCATTCCATTGTAGATTTTGCTTTATGTTTTGGATCATTGTCTTGTTGGAAGACAAATCTCCGTCCCAGTCTCAGGTCTTTTGCAGACTCCATCAGGTTTTCTTCCAGAATGGTCCTGTATTTTGCTCCATCCATCTTCCCATCAATTTTAACCATCTTCCCTGTCCCTGCTGAAGAAAAGCAGGCCCAAACCATGATGCTGCCACCACCATGTTTGACAGTGGGGATGGTGTGTGTTCAGGGTGATGAGCTGTGTTGCTTTTACGCCAAACATAACGTTTTGCATTGTTGCCAAAAAGTTCAATTTTGGTTTCATCTGACCAGAGCACCTTCTTCCACATGTTTGGTGTGTCTCCCAGGTGGCTTGTGGCAAACTTTAAATGACACTTTTTATGGATATCTTTAAGAAATGGCTTTCTTCTTGCCACTCTTCCATAAAGGCCAGATTTGTGCAATATACGACTGATTGTTGTCCTATGGACAGAGTCTCCCACCCCAGCTGTAGATCTCTGCAGTTCATCCAGAGTGATCATGGGCCTCTTGGCTGCATCTCTGATCAGTCTTCTCCTTGTATGAGCTGAAAGTTTAGAGGGACGGCCAGGTCTTGGTAGATTTGCAGTGGTCTGATACTCCTTCCATTTCAATATTATCGCTTGCACAGTGCTCCTTGGGATGTTTAAAGCTTGGGAAATCTTTTTGTATCCAAATCCGGCTTTAAACTTCTTCACAACAGTATCTCGGACCTGCCTGGTGTGTTCCTTGTTCTTCATGATGCTCTTTGCGCTTTTAACGGACCTCTGAGACTATCACAGTGCAGGTGCATTTATATGGAGACTTGATTACACACAGGTGGATTGTATTTATCATCATTAGTCATTTAGGTCAACATTGGATCATTCAGAGATCCTCACTGAACTTCTGGAGAGAGTTTGCTGCACTGAAAGTAAAGGGGCTGAATAATTTTGCACGCCCAATTTTTCAGTTTTTGATTTGTTAAAAAAGTTTGAAAAATCCAATAAATGTCGTTCCACTTCATGATTGTGCCCCACTTGTTGTTGATTGTTCACAAAAAAATACAGTTTTATATCTTTATGTTTGAAGCCTGAAATGTGGCAAAAGGTCGCAAAGTTCAAGGGGGCCGAATACTTTCGCAAGGCACTGTACATATTTACCTCAATTACCTCGTAGCCAAGTTATCATTACTCATTGGGTATTTATTATTACATGTTATAATTTTTCTAATAATTCTCTATTTTCTTTCTCTCGGCCTGTGACGAATATAATTTGATTTGATTCAAACACTCCCAGACTGAGCCATCAGATACCACTGTAAAGTGAACTCCCTTTTCTTTGTCATTTCACCTCTATTCTCTAGTTGGTTCGCGTCTATCTGAAGTTCCCAGTTCTATCTCCAGTTCTTATCCGTTCTTATGTTAATTTTATTCTTAATTAGATCTCATTTCAAAGATGTTTAGCAACACTATAAAAAACGGATGCAAACAATATCATTACCTATGTTTTCCGTGGAGAGTGTGAAGCTTTTCCACTCGGCAGATAGCACATCTGCTAAAGCTCCAGTCAGTTTATCAATGCTCTCCACTACAGTGAATGGTCCCACAGTCTGTATGGAAAAAAAATAATAATAAAAAATTATTTTTTTGCATTTGTGTGAAAAAAAAACATTACTGAAATTTGATTTTCTGGTTGAAAACTGGTCATGTAACCAGAATACAACGACTGGTCTCTGTTACAATCAGGTAATGATATATTTTTTCACAACAAGATCAAGAAGTCATGAAAAATACATAATATTCCTGTTGTTTTGTGGTCAGATTACAACTTCCTTATAGAACCAGTTCCTTATAGAACATATAAAAATTACACAATAAATCAAAACTTCACATTCATTGTAGAGTTTAGACAAAAGTGTGACAAAAAAAATATTAAGACCAGTATACAACCTGACCATAAAATAATTAAATACGTAATTGCAACCAGTTCTGTTTTCTGGTGTAATACATTATATAAACGTGTGAACACTGAAAACGTACAACGTCCTCTGGCCGACCTAGCCACTGGGTGGCCCTCTTAGAGTCCAGGATGAGACTGGCCAGTTTCAGGTAGTTGGTGGCAATGGACACCATGGCCTCGGCAGAGTCTAGGCCCCCCTGGGCATGGTTGACCTCCTGGGTGGTGGTGGTGGCCTCCAGTTTCATCATCTCGGTGAGGTAGAGGACATCGGTGGACGTGAGGATGTCTGGACTGGCCTCCAGGACCCTGACCAGCACGGTAGTCAGTCCGCTCAGCGACACCAAGTCTTTCTCAGACGACGCGTTCCTGCTCATGTCCTCAATCACCTTGGTGAAAAACATGGTGGTTTGAACCATAGAAATAGAATAACTATTAGAACATTAGCGAACTTTGACTTTAATGGGAATGTCTATTGGGCTTATTTACAGTGCATTTGGAAAGTATTCAGACTAGAGGTCGACCGATTAATCGGAATGGCCGATTAATTAGGGCCGATTTCAAGTTTTCATAACAATCGGAAATCGGTATTTTTGGGCGCCGAATTCCGATTTTTTTTATTTTATTTGTATTTTTATACCTTTTATTTAACTAGGCAAGCCAGTTAAGAACACATTCTTATTTTCAATGACTGCCTAGGAACTGTGGGTTAACTGCCTTGTTCAGGGGCAGAACGACAGATTTTCACCTTGTCAGCTCAGGGGTTCCAATCTTGCAAAAGCACAGTTAACTAGTCCAACGCTCTAACCATTGCACTCCACGAGTAGCCTGCCTGTTACACGAATGTAGTAGAAGCCAAGGTAAATTGCTAGCTAGCATTAAACTTATCTTATAAAAAACAATAAATCATAATTACTAGTTATAACTACTAATCCAGTTTAGCAGGCAATATTTACCAGGTGAAATTGTGTAATTTATCTTGCGTTCATTGCACGCAGAGTCAGGGTATATGCCACAGTTTGGGCTGCTTGGCTCATTGCGAACTAATTTGCCAGAATGTTACGTAATTATGACATACATTGAAGGTTGTGCAATGTAACAAGAATATTTAGACTTGGGGATGCCACCCGTTAGATAAAATATCGAACGGTTCCGTATTTCACTGAAATAATAAAGGTTTTGTTTTCGAAATGATAGTTTCCGGATTCGATCATATTAATGACCAAAGGCTCGTATTTCTGTGTTATTATGTTATAATTAAGTCTGATTTGATAGAGCAGTCAGACTGAGCAGCAGCAGGCCCGTAATCATTAATTCAAACAGCACTTTTGTGTGTTTTGCCAGCAGCTCTTCTCAAGCACAACGCTGTTTATGACTTCAAGCCTATCAGCCTAATGGCTGGTGTAACCAATGTGAAATGGCTAGCTAGTTAGCTGGGAGTGCGCTAATACTGTTTCAAACGTCACTCGCTTTTAGATTTGGAGTAGTTATTCCACTTGCGCTGCAAGGCTTTTGTGGAGCGATGGGTAACGATGCTTCGAGTGTGGCTGTTGTCGATGTGTTCCTGGTTCGAGCCCAGGTAGGGGCGAGGAGGGGGACGGAAGCTATACTGTTACACTGGCAATACTATAGTATACTATAGAACATCCAATAGTCAAAGGTATATGAAATACAAATGGTATTGAGAGAAATAGTCCTATAAATACTATATTAACTACAACCTAAAACCTCTTATCTTGGAATATTGAAGTCTCAAGTTAAAAGGAACCACCAACTTTCATATGTTCTCATGTTCTGAGCAAGGAACTTAAACGTTAGCTTTTTTACATGGCACATATTTTACATGGCACACATTTTTACATGGCACATATTACTTTCTTCTCCAACACTTTGTTGTCGAACATGTTTCATTATTTATTTGAGGCTAAATTGATTGTATTGATGTATTATATTAAGTTAGAATAAGTGTTCATTCAGTATTGTTGTAATTGTCATTATTACAAATTAAAAAATAAAGGAATCGGCCGATTAATCGGTATCTGGTTTTTTGGTCCTCCAATAATCGGTATCGGCGTTGAAAAATCATAATCGGTCGACCTCTAATTCAGACCCCTTGACTTTTTCCACATTTTGTTACGTTACAGCCTTATTCTAAAATAGCTTAAATATTTTTTCCACCTCATCAATCTACACACAATACCCATAATGACAAAGCAAAAGCAGGTTTTAAGACCAAAAATGTATATCACATTTACACAAGTTTTCAGACCCTTTACTCAGCACTTTGTTGAAGCACCTTCGGCAGCGATTACAGCCTCATGTCTTCTTGGGTATGATGCTACTAGCTTGGCACATGTATATTTGGGGAGTTTCTCACATTCTTCTCTGCAGATTCTCTCAAGCTCTGTCAGGTTGGATGGAGAGTGTCGCTGCACAGCTATTTTCAGGTCTCTCCAGAGATGTTTGATCAGGTTCTAGTCCGGGCTCTGGCTGGGCCACTCAATGATATTCATAGACTTTATGAATATAAAGACCCGGCTTCATAGACCCGAAGCCACTCCTGCGTTGTCTTGGCTGTGTGCTTAGGGTCAATGTCCTGTTGGATGGTGAACCTTAGCAACAGTCTGAGGTCCTTAGCGCATTGGAGCAGGTTTTCATCAAGGATCTCTCTGAACTTTGCTCTGTTCATCTTTCCCTCAATCCTGACAAGTCTCCCTGCCGATGAAAAACATCTCCACAGCATAATGCTCCACCATAGGGATGGTGCCAGGTTTCCTCCAGACGTGATGCTTGGCGTTCAAGCCAAAGAGTTCAATCTTGGTTTCATCAGACCAGAGAATCTTGTTTGTCAAGTTCTGAGAGTTCTTTAGGTGCCTTTTAACAAACTCCAAGCGGGTTGTCATGTGTCACTTCCAGAGGAGTGGCTTCAGTCTGGCCACTCTACCATAAAAGCCTGATTGGTGGAGTGCTGCAGAGATGGTTGTCCTTCTGAAAGGTTCTTCCATCTCCACAAACTTCTTTCATTTAAGAATGATTTCTCATGAAGCTGGTTGAGAGAATGCCAAGAGTGTGCAAAGCTGTCATCAAGGCAAAGGGTGGCTACTTTGAAGAATCTCAAATATAAAATATATTTTGATTTGGAGTCCACCTGTGGCCAATTCAATTGTTTGGACATGATTTAAAAAGAAACACACCTGCTGTTCACCACCGCTCCTAAATGAACACCCTAGAATCGATGTCCGTGCCCCAGTGGAAAGGTTCCACAGTTGACAGTGCATGTCAGAGCAGCTACTCCAAGGAACTGTCTGTAGATCTCTGAATTGTTATGAGGCATTTATTTGGGGAATGGTTAAAAAAAAAACATTTCTAGAGTGTTGAACGTTTCCAAGTGCACAGTGGTCTCCAGCATTGTGAAATAGAAAAAAATATGGAAATACCCACACTCTGGCTGTCTGACCAAACTGAACTGGGCAAGAAGGACTCTGACAGAACTACAGAGAGTTACTTGGCTGATATGGGAGAACCTGCCAGAAGGACAACAGTCTCTACAACACTTCACCAATCTGGGCTTTATTGGAGTGGCCAGACTGAAGCCACTCCTGAGAAAAAGGCACGTGATATTGTGGAATATATAATCAAAGGGAAGAGAGACCAGATTCTTTCAAACAACACTTTATCATAAGATTTGCAAAAATCAACATCACCAAGAACGGTTCAGAGTTGAAAGCTTAACAAACATAGCCCGGTCTCTGCTTTTATAGAGGAAATACATACAACCCCTTTCTGTATACGTGGCAGTCAACAGATAGTGTGTAAAAGGTAATTAGTTAGCACATTCACAACTGCAAAACACTATAATGTGCTCCTTTCTGCAAGTTTCCATACATGTGACTTTCTGTAGATAGTAAACCCACGGGGTGTCACATGCTGCGGCCGCTCCCAAGCTGACCTTAGCTATACGCCCAGTCTTATGACTAAGTCCCACAAAGACAAGGTTGTATCAGGTTAGAAAAACACCAGCATATAACAAGATAATTCTTTAAACAGTAAAACATGGGATAGAATGACTAATTATGTATTTTCCACGATAATGACCGCACGCACACCTGGAGTTTGTTAAAAGGTGGAATGTTGGAGTGGCTTCAGAACAAGAATGTGACAGTCCTTGAGTGGCCCAGTCAAAGCCCAGACTTGAATCCCATAGAAAATCTGTGGATAGACTTGAAGATTGCTGTTCACCACCGCTCCCCATCTAAATTAACCCCCTAGAATCGATGTCCGTGGAAATCTAATTAGCATAGAGTTAGAGCGGTGTTTGTCAGACCATGAGACATCCCGAAAATCGGCCTTCTTACTAAATTGTCTGTAGTGTCCGAATGTTTTTGTCTACGAGCCCCACAAACGTCTTGGAACTCGTCTGAAGTCGGTACAGCCAATCTGCCAACTTCTGTCTGTAGTGTTCGAACAGTTTGGGCTACACTAATATAACCCATCTGTAGAAAGGTGATACTCTAAAGAACACGTACATTTCAGTTGTTTTTCTCTAGGATGCCCACAGGCCTCACAAGACTAGTCTGAAGGTCCCCTAGTACCAAATGAAAACATTTATGGAAATATTTATGGAGACTGTTTAGTTCCAAAAATAAGGGGTTAAACACATGTAAACACACTTTTTTTGGGGGGGGGGGACTATCTGTTGTTCCATGTAGTGAATCTGTTATTCAATGTGTTTGTATGGGCTAATAGCAGTAAAGGTCAAATAAAAATGCTCATTAAATAATTTGTTTATATATTTTTTGATACTTCAAGGGGTCTTACAATTCAAAATCAAATAGCAAAATGATCCTTGGTATGGATCATTTTGGTACCTTGGTACCTTCTTAAAACAATTCCACATGGCTTAGCAGAACCCTCCCCGGCTTAGACTGGCTTAGAAAATCTGCAAGGAGGAATGGGAGGAAATCCTCAAATCCGGGTTTGCAGAGCTGACATACCAAAGACAACTCAGAGCTATAAACCGCCAAAGCTGCTCCTACAAAGTATTGACTCAGGGGTGTGAATACTTAAGTAAATTGGATATTTCTATACTTAATTTTCAATAAATTAGCAAACATTTCTCAAAACATGTTTTCACTTTGTCATTATGGGGTCTTGTGTGTAGATCTATGGTATGACTACTTTCTGGAGGCACTGTATGTTGCTTCTAACGAAGTTGGATCTGGGTTGCTCAGTGTGACGCCATCGTGTAATGTATAATATATTACATGATTTTTAACTGCGATTTTGCCACGATTTGAGATCCACGACAAATTTCTGGGATCGCAAATCAATTCTAACGCCGTATGCTCTGACCAAGACGTCGTAGGTCGCATAATGAAAGTGGGTGAATGAAATGCGACTACGCGTCTTCCACTCTCCCGATATGCATCTTAGGTCCCGGTTATTTTTCTGACATGCCAGAAAATGTTTGTGAAGTGATAGGGGTGCTACGATGCGACTTGCAATTATAATTTGCCCACGATGTGGAAATTCTGTCTGGGACAGCAAAAATCGTGGCATAAGACGGCTAAAATAGTAGTCTGTACAGGCCTACTTGTGCAACTTGTCCTACAGCCACACAGAGTAGGAGGCGGGCCCTGAAACATCTGGAAATCGCAGGTCAAGGAGGGGACTAGACAGGTTGCAATGTTAGCAAACTCATATAATGTGAGCACATCGGTTGCAGACTTCAGGACAACATGATTATGTAGAGTGTTCCAACTATGTAAAGATTTTTAGCGTCGTCTATGCCTAGTTGCATTGCATCTGACTGTATTCAATGTCCAATCAGTGAGCAAGTTTACTTGACTAGTCATATCATTCCAATCGGAAATCAGATCCAGTTTTCATGTCAACACAGCTGTCAGTGCTGCTGCAAACTACAACAAAAGAGACATGCCATTTAGGAAATGTATAAACAATTCTAGTCACCATGGCAAGTCATGGTTTATGTACATGGTCTGGAGGTCAATACATTTAATTTTAAAAGTGAACTCAGACCTTTCTCTCTCCAGTTTCAACTGAAATTGTCCAACATGAACTGCTTGGTTAGCTAGCTAGCTTGGTAAAACATGATTGGCAAATAGGCAACATTTTGGTTAGCTAGCTAAAATGTTCAGCCAGTATTTTGTCTATATCGAGGATGTTCCAATTACCAAGCATTAGGTTAAACAAATAATTTATGAAACCATGATGTGATTATTATTATTATTGATTATTTTTACCTTTATTTAACTAGGCAAGTCAGTTAAGAACAAATTCTTATTTATAATTACGGCCTACACCGGCCAAACCCGGACAACTCCCGGACAACTCCCAATCACAGCCAGTTGTGATACAGCCTGAATTCGAACTAGGGTGTCTGTAGTGATGCCTCTAGAACTGAGACGCAGTGCCTTAGACCGCTGTGCCACTCGGGAGCTCCAATGTATGACAGGATTGGATGTTGCATGAAATTTCAATTGCCTTTGAATTGCTTCATGTATCAGCAAAGTTGCTAGAGAAGATGTCACTTGCATCTGAAACAAAAATTGTGTCCAAATAGCTTTGTGTGACCAGAGGAAGCTGCAAAGCCAGAGGGTTTACTCAAACCAAAATCTGTCTACCTAAATAAGACAACGAAGTGAGGATTTTTTTTAATGAAGGCCAATGAGTGTCAAATTTGGTCAACAACAAAAAATGTCATTCCTAATTTGTACGTGAGGCTTATTTGATCGAAAATAAGTTTCGTAATGGTTGTGAAATAAATGCACTGATATAAATGGATGCACTCATATAAACAACTATATCGGAGTATAGTTGTTCACACTGGCTAGAATGGTCACCACACAGCTAATCTCACCACCTCCCATCTTTGAGGACATGCATTTCCATTGTTGGAGCAGTCACTCAACTATCTTGTCGATATAACAGAAAACCTTTGGTGTGACACAGGCTTAAGGTTGTGTCCCAAATGCCCTTTATAGTGCACTACTTTTAAGCACAGCCCTAAGGACCCTGTTAAAAAGCAGTGCACTACATAGGTGCCATTTGGGACGCAACCCTAAATAACCCAGGGGAGATGCATATTAATTCTGCCATTGGCTTGCATTTGTTGGACGCAGAATCCAGACTGATAAAGCTGCATTTGAATGGCGTGAAACTAATAGGCTACAGCTGGGTGAACCTTCCGATTTACAGGGTTGGTCGAGCGCATCTTTGCTCACCTTAATGAAAAACGCTGTCTTGGGAAAGCCGAAGATGTCCAACACCTCTAGAATAAAAAAAAGTAAACAAAACAATGTTAGTATGAGATATCTCGGGATATACTGAATAAAACATAAACAACCGCCCAGAGTTGATGTCCGTGCCCCAGTGGAAATATAATTAGCATAATACAAAAATCCCCATCAAAATAATGTTGTTTTGTTTTTTGCATGGGCAGCGTCTCAAATCACTTCATCCACCAATGGCGGCCTTCCGCATCTACGGTGGAAGGTGGAGTGTGTACAGTGGTGTTTGTCAGACCATGTGACATCCCGAAAATCGGTCTTGTCAGAAAAACATCTGTAGCGTCCGAATGTATTACTACTCTATAGACAGATAAGACGCTCCCAAACACGACGGTGTTCTCCGTTTTGCTCTACTACCCCCACAAGAGTCACGGGACTCGTCTGCAGTCGGTTACGCCAATCTGCCAACTTCTGTCTCTAAAGTCTGAACAGATTGGGCTACACACGAATACTGAAACGTGAGACTCTCACGAACACATTTTGCTCTAGGATGCCTAAAATCCTGATATTTATTATATCTCTCAGATATAGGACAGACACTTTCTTTTATTGACTGTTGATCTGTTTTGTCATGTATGAATCTTTTATTCAATGTGTTTCTATGGGCTAATAGCAGTAAGGCCAAATTTAATGTTTCAAGAATTAATTGTTTTATGTACTTTTTTTGATACCAAAACAGGTCCTAAAATTCGAAATCAAATAGCTAAATTATCCTTGGTATGACCATCTTAAAACAACCCCCTCCCTTCTCCCCTTCTGACTTAAGGGGCAATGGGGGACTGGTACAACCATCCTTTGGTACATCCATAACATGTAAATGCCTCATGAGCTTAGTTCAACTGTTGTGCCCAATCAGAACCCCAAATATAAGCTTGTTTTATTCCATGCCAAGTAAACAATGTAATAAACACTGTATAGCTTCAAAACATGGCTAACACTATCATTTTGAGCTCATGGGTGGTCAGTCCTTGCGTCCATAGCTCTGTCTATCAATTACATTTCTCCAGCCTCATCACTCTGTTTACCAAAAGAAGTGGCGGCTGACCGCTTTGTTGTTCGAATCCTGGATTGCCCCAGGATTCTGGATAGGTGAAAGCAAGGTATCTACGGAGGTAGACGTAACTTAACCAATTATAGATTAGTGATTACCTAAAGGATGGAATGACTTGGGTCTGTTTGAATGGGTGCAACGTTATCGAATGTCCAGATATAAATGTATTGTGTAAAACAAATATTTGACATGTAGAATAGGGAATCCTGCTAGCTCTATTAATCCCATTTATATAACGTTCTAAACACATCACCTTTCTGAACACATCCTAAGTTTAATTTTGAAAGTACCCAAGCAGGGCCATTGAGTTTTTTATTACATTGGCACCATAACATAACAAGAGTCTATTTGAGACAGGTGACGCTTAACTTTTAAAAGTTATTTTACATAGGATGTTGTTGTTTAATTCCCCCCAAAAAACATGCACTCCCCCTTTGATTGATTTGTGTGTGCTTAGAAATAATTAGATCATGTTTCAATGACATTTAACTGTCATCAGTGAGCGATCACCTTTCTCAAACTGGCAGACGGCACCTCTCTGACTGTCACAAACGTCTAAGCCCCAGCCTCCACTCAGGGGGTCAAAGGTGACACACTCTCCAGCCTGAGGTGCATCCACCACCTCAGAGAAGTTGTGATATGGCACCACATCTGAATCCAACAGGGAGTACAGGAACTCGTCAGCCAACTCACTGCTGTTAGCTAGTAAGGAAGAAATAACAGAAAAAAACAGGGAGCCAAAAAGATAAGATGAGTCCATTGTACATCAATCAATCAAATGCATTTTTTAAAGACCTTTTAGAATCATTATATGTCACAAGTGCTTTACATTAAATTGTCAAGGGTTGCAAACTTACAGTAACTTTCCAAAAATTCTCAGGTTTTCCAGATATCCAGGTTGGAGGATTCCTAGAATCAGGAAGGATTACGAAGGTACCAAGGTACAAAATCCTCCAACCGGGAATTCTGGAATACAGCCCTAAAACCTGTCCTTAACCCCAAACAGCAAGCAAAAGCAGTAGCACATTGTCCGGAAAAACTTAGTAGAAGGAAGACAAGTGTCTAACTCCAGGCTTGGCAATTTACCTGTCTAAAATCAACTCGCTTGCGCAGAGGTGGGAGGTGTGGCAATTTTTTAGGTATGTCCTTAAAAACAAGCGCAAAAGTAACAATCTTCCCAGCGCTAATGGGAAGATAAGACCCACAAAAAGCAGGTCTTAATGGTAACGCATTTGACAATGGCATGGATTTTGAGAGCGGAATAGCAGACTATCCACCCATGACACACAGTGCCCATGGAAAAGACATGTCCTCTTAATCAAGGCTGGTTTAGCAGCATCGCACAGGTGAGTCTTCTTAGGCCTACGTGTGCACACAGTGCCATGGAACAAGAAGAGATATATGATATCATGCTTCTGACCCCACCCTGTGTAGAAATATGGTTGTTGTTTAAAAAACTGATTTCTTGTTTCCCATTTCATATCAAGCCCTCCGCTACCCTTAACCTAGGCCGAGGCTACTAAGGCTGGTTAAACAGCAATGTGTTTTCTGTTTTATCCTTGCCTTGTAAAGCAGCATATCCATAAAGTTGTTTAGTCAATGTGCCTTGAACAGAAAATATACTGCACATCCTTAAACATATAAACATTCGGTGCATTCGGAAAGTATTCAGACCCCTTTACTTGCCACACATTTCATTACGTTACAGTCTTATTCTAAAAACAATTAAATTGTTTTATTCCCCTCATCAACCTACACACAATACCCCATAATGACAAAGCATAAAAACTGGTTTTAATACATTTGAGCAAATTTACAGGAAAAAAACAACTGAAATATCACATTTACATAAATATTTAGACCCTTTACTCAGTACTTTGTTGAAACACCTTTGGCAGCGATTACAGCCTCGAGTCTTCTTGGGTATAACGCTACAATCTTGGCACACCTGTATTTGGGGAGTTTCTCCCATTCTTCTTTGCAGATTCTCTCAAGCTTTGTTAAGTTGGACAGGGAGCGTTGCTGCACAGCTATTTTCAGGTCTCTCCAGAGATGTTTGATTGGGTTCAAATCCGAGCTCTGGCTGGGCCACTCAAGGACATGCAGAGACTTGTCTCAAAGCTGCTCCTGTGTTGTCTTGGCTGTGTGCTTAGGGTTGTTGTCCTGTTGGAAGGTGAACCTTTGCCTCAGTCTGAGGTCCTAAGCGCTCTGGAGCAGGTTTTCATCAAGGATATTTCTGTACTTTACTCTGTTCATCTTTCCCTCGATCCTGACTAGTCTCCCAGTCCCTGCCACTGAAAAACATGCCCTCAGCATGATGCTGCCACCACCATGCTTCACCGTAGGGATGGTGCAAGGTTTCCTCCAGATGTGATGCTTGGCATTCAGGCCAAAGAGTTCAATCTTGGTTTCATCAGACCAGAGAACCTTTTTTTTCATGGACTGAGTCCTACAGGTGCTTTTTGGCAAACTCCAAGCATGTCATGTGCATTTTACTTCGGAGTGGCTTCTGTCTGGCCACTCTACCATAAAGGCCTGATCGGTGGAGTTCTGCAGAGATGGTTGTCCTTCTGGTAGGTCCTCCTCCATCTCCACAGAGGAATTCTGGAGCACTGTCAGAGTGACCATCGGGTTCTTGGTCCCCTTCCTGACCAAGTTCCTTCTCGCCTGATTGCTCAGTTTGGCCGGGTGGCCAGCTCTTGGAAGTCTAGGTGGTTCCAAACTTCTCCCAATTAAGAATGATGGAGGCCACTGTGTTCTTGGGGGCCTTCAATGCTGCAGAAATGTTTTGGTACCCTTCCCCAGATCTGTGCCTCGAAACAATCCTTTCTCGGAGCTCTACGGACAACTCCTTCAACCTCATGGCTTGGTTTTTGCTCTGACATTAATTTTTTTCACCTTTATTTAACCAGTTGAGAACAAGTTCTCATTTACAACTGCGACCTGGCCAAGATAAAGCAAAGCAGTGCGACAAAAATAACAACACAGTGTTTCACATAGGATAAACAAACACAATAGAACAATCTATATACAGTGTGTGCAAATGTAGTAAGATTAGGGAGGTAAGGCAATAAATATACCATAGTGGTGAAATAATTACAATTTAGTATTAACACCGGAGTGACAGATGTACAGATGATGATGTGCAAGTAGAGATACTAGGGTGCAAAAGAGCAAAAAAAAAAAACTATATGGGATGAGGTAGTTGGGTGGGCTATTTACAGATGGGCTGTGTACAGGTGCAGTGATCAGTAAGCTGCTCTGACAAGCATTTCGCTACACTCGCATTCAAATCTGCTAACCATGTGTATGTGACAAATAACATTTGATTTGATGCTTAAAGTTAGTGAGGGAGATATAAGTCAACAGACACGACATACCCTGTCAACTGTGGGACCTTATATTAAACAGGTGTGCGCCTTTCCAAATCATGTCCAATCAATTGAATTTACCACAGGTGGACTCCAATCAAGTTGTAGAAACATCGAAAGGATGATCAATTGAAACAGGATGCACCTGAGCTCCATTTCGAGTCTCATAACAAAGGGTCTGAATAGTTTCGTTAAGATATATATATATTTTTTTTTTATATACATTTGCTAACATTTCTACAAACCTGTTTTCTCTTTGCCATTATTGGGTATTATGTGAAGATTGATGAAGATTTTTTTTTTATGATATCCATTTTAGAATAAGATTGTAATGTTGACAAAATGTGGAAAAAGTCAAAGGGTCTTTAATACTTTCCGAATGCACTGTATGCGCCTACCTGCATACTTCATTTAGCTTCTTCAAGTATCCATACCCATCTCCAAAGAGAGCATCTCATCCGGTTACCAAAGACGCACTCCTACAAACTTATTTCAGAAAGAAAACGCCAGGTAGAAATATGTTTAACCATTTATTAAGCAATGGATAGTGCAAGTCTTGGCGATATAGG